>NW_026511971.1:0-199352 GCF_027579735.1 Bombina bombina
GTGCAATGAAACAAATTTGCAATATACTTTCATTATTTATTTTACTTTCGTTTAATTTAGCTCAGAAAACTGAGAATTTCAGAACTTGAAATGAATTATCAAGGCTAACCGGTGGGTGTGATTTGGCTGCTGAAAGACAATTGCAGTAAAATAATGTTTGTTTAGCCCCTTTGCTACCAGAAAAAAAAATATATTTTTTAAAAAATTAAGTAGACAACCCAATGTTTTGATCTTTCTAGGCCCATTTTGGTACATTTCATGCCACTATTTCACCGTCAAATGCGATCATATAAAAAAATTGTTTTTGTTTTTATTGCAACATTCTTATAGTCTGGAGTTTACTGAAATTATTTACATACCCCTTGTGCAATCATGACACAAACGGTTGTTAAAGCTTCCCTGGGATTCCCTAAATTTATAAATAGCAGACATACATTGCTTTGCCATTTGGTTTTTGGTTTTTAGAAGGCTGCTAATTGCAGCTGCACACAACACATATTATTCCTAACAGTGAAAGGGTTAATCTGTTAGCTTGTAAGGTTAATTTTAGCTGTATTGTAAATATTACCCTCCCACCTGGCACCTCTCACCACCTGATCCATCCCAAATAGTTCTCAACCCCCCCCCCCCCCCCCGCAACCCACCAAGGTCCCACACTTATCCCCACCATTTTAGGTACAGACAGAGAGTCTGCCAGTATGCAGTTTGGTTTCATTACTAGTATTATTATTACTGTGGGGGGGGGGGTTATATATTTTTTCCTACAGTGTTGTGATCCTCCTCAACCCTCCCACCTCCCTGATCTCCCCCGAATAGCTTTCTAACCCTCTGGAACACTGGTTTGTTTGACAACCTGCTCACTGCTATCTTTACTTGAGTTTTAGCATCCAGCAGCAGATACCCACACACAGGGCAGAAGCAGATAGTCAAAACATATACTAGTTATGTTAATCAGTTTCATTTGTAGCATAAGAATCTTTATGTTAGTGTTGGTCTGATATTTGTATATTTACAGTATATAACTCTCCTTTACCAATAGAAGATTTTTTTACAACCATTTAAGGAAACAGTGATCACACAGATTAAAATAAGTGATTGATAAAGCCTCAGAATATGAGAAACAGCAGTTATGCTCTTGTCTTTCTGGTAACACCAGCAGGGATTGACAGTGCAACTTCAAATATATCTGAGTCATGAAATCAGTGAATCATTGGTCAGGTATCTGTAACATTGAAATAGAATTGTTTTGTGTATCCATAACACTTGAAACTGAAATGAACATGAGTATTTGCGCATTTTCAATAGAAGAATTTCTACTTTACACACACACTAATAAAAATGCTTCTAGTAAAACCAGTTTCATTGCTAGCATTTACTCTTCACAGGTGTGCACACTATAGCTAGATATACTCCTTGCATGCACATTCAACCACTATGCCTGGCAGTGACTTGCATTTTACACAGAAACACATGGTTATATTTAGGTAGACAGGTAGGGTTGATGGTTGACATTTTATGAGTGTGACCAGAATTAGAGTTAGTGGTTTGAGGCTGTGAGAGAAAATAGTATCAGGGGGTCGATCCGATATAAATCGTCGCCCGCGAAAGCCGGCGACGCCAATATTTGCGCGGGTTTGGTATCACATATACGGCGTAACCTAGAAGTTACGCCCGTATATTTCTGCCGTCGCCCGCAGTTTTTTGGGCCATAGGCAGGTATACCAAACCCGCGCAGTTTGGTATCCAATATGCAGCGTAAGGACTTACGTGGCGAAAATGGAGAAAACTTACTAAAGCTGACTATTGGAGCCCCGTAACTTCCTAAACTGGCTGCTAAAATAAACCTAACACCTAACGCATGCGCAATGTCTATCTCCCTGTCAACCGCGATCTTCTAAAATAAACCTAACACCTAACGCATGCGCAATGTCTATCTCCCTGTCAACCGCGATCCCCCCCGAAATCCCTAATAAAGTTATTACCCCCTAAACCGCCGCTCCCGGACCCCGCCGCCATCTACATAAACTAACCCCCTACTGTGAGCCTCTAAAACCGCCGCCATCTACCTTATCTATCCCCTAATCTGACCCCTTACACCGCCGCCACCTATATAAAAATTATTAACCCCTAATCTAATCCCCCTATACCGCCGCCAGCTATATTAATATTATTAACCCCTAATGTAAACCCCTTACACCGCCGCCATCTCTATTAAAATGATTAACCCCTAATTTAATCTACCTACCCCGCCGCCAGCTATATTATCTATATTAACCCTAAGTATATTATAGTTAATATAGGTATTACATTATATATATTAACTATATTAACCCTAATTATATTAGGGTTAATATAGTTAATATAGTTACTATAGTATTTATATTAACTCTATTAACTCTATCTAACCCTAACTAAATTTATATTAAATTAATCTAATTCATTTATAAACTAAAATATTCCTATTTAAATCTAAATACTTACCTATAAAATAAACCCTAAGATAGCTACAATATAATTAATAATTACATTGTAGCTATGTTAGGGTTAATATTTATTTTACAGGTAAATTGTTAATTATTTTAACTAGGTATAATAGATATTAAATAGTTATTAACTATTTAATATCTACCTAGTTAAAATAATTACCCAATTACCTGTAAAATAAATCCTAACCTAAGTTACAAATACACCTACACTATCAATAAATGTAATAAACTACAAACATCTATCTAAAAATACAATTAAATTAACTAAACTAAATTACAAAAAAAAACAAACACTAAATTACAAAAAATAAAAAAAAGATTACAAGATTTTTAAGCTAATTACACCTATTCTAAGCCCCCTAATAAAATAATAAACCCCCAAAATAAAAAAAAATCCCTGCCCTATTCTAAATTAAACAAATTTCAAAGCTCTTTACCTTACCAGCCCTTAAAAGGGCCTTTTGTGGGGCATGCCCCAAAGAATTCAGCTCTTTTGCATACAACAAATACAATCCCCCCCCCCATTACAACCCACCACCCACATACCCCTATTCTAAAACCACCCAAACCCCCCTTAAAAAAGCCTAACACTACCCCCCTGAAGATCTCCCTACCTTGTCTTCACCACACCGGGCCGAACTCCTGATCCGATCCGGGCGATGATCGGAACAGCCAATAGAATGCGAGCTCAATCTGATTGGCTGATTGGATCAGCCAATCGGATTGAACTTGAATCTGATTGGCTGATTCAATTAGCCAATCAGATTTTTCTAACTTAATTCCGATTGGCTGATAGAATCCTATCAGCCAATCGGAATTCGGCGGACGCCATCTTGGATGACGTCATTTAAAGGTACCTCATTCGTAGTACAGCAGTCGGCCGGGATGGATGCTCCGCGGCGGCGGAGCGAAGAAAGAAGATTGAAGATGCCGCCGGAAGAATGAAGACTTTGCTGCCGCTTGGAGGAAGACGTCGCCGGAGGAAGAATTCTTCTTTGCCGCTTGGAGGAAGACATCGCCGGAGGAAGAATTCTTCTTTGCCGCTTGGAGGAAGACATCGCCCGGATCGGATCAGGAGTTCAGCCCGGTGTGGTGAAGACAAGGTAGGGAGATCTTCAGGGGGGTAGTGTTAGGCTTTTTTAAGGGGGGTTTGGGTGGTTTTAGAATAGGGGTATGTGGGTGGTGGGTTGTAATGGGGGGGGGGGGTTGTATTTGTTGTATGCAAAAGAGCTGAATTCTTTGGGGCATGCCCCACAAAAGGCCCTTTTAAGGGCTGGTAAGGTAAAGAGCTTTGAAATTTGTTTAATTTAGAATAGGGCAGAGAATTTTTTTTATTTTGGGGGTTTATTATTTTATTAGGGGGCTTAGAATAGGTGTAATTAGCTTAAAAATCTTGTAATCTTTTTTTTATTTTTTGTAATTTAGTGTTTGTTTTTTTTGTAATTTAGTTTAGTTAATTTAATTGTATTTTTAGATAGATGTTTGTAGTTTATTAAATTTATTGATAGTGTAGGTGTATTTGTAACTTAGGTTAGGATTTATTTTACAGGTAATTGGGTAATTATTTTAACTAGGTAGATATTAAATAGTTAATAACTATTTAATATCTATTATACCTAGTTAAAATAATTAACAATTTACCTGTAAAATAAATATTAACCCTAATATAGCTACAATGTAATTATTAATTATATTGTAGCTATCTTAGGGTTTATTTTATAGGTAAGTATTTAGATTTAAATAGGAATATTTTAGTTTATAAATGAATTAGATTAATTTAATATAAATTTAGTTAGGGGTGTTAGGGTTAGATAGAGTTAATATAGTTAATATAAATACTATAGTAACTATATTAACCCTAATATAATTAGGGTTAATATAGTTAATATATATAATGTAATAACTATATTAACTATAATATACTTAGGGTTAATATAGATAATATAGCTGGCGGCGGGGTAGGTAGATTAAATTAGGGGTTAATCATTTTAATATAGATGGCGGCGGTGTTAGGGGCTCACTTTAGGGGGTTATAGATATAATATAGCTGGCGGCGGGGTACGGGAGCGGCGGTTTAGGGGTTAATAGCTTTTTTATTGTCAGGCTAGTGAGGGGGGATAGCGGATAGAGGGTTAGACAGTGCGGGCTATGTTAGGGAGGCGTGTTAGACAGTGCGGGCTATGTTAGGGAGGCGTGTTAGACAGTGCGGGTGTTTTAGACTTTAGTCAGGTTTTATAGGCGCCGGTAGTTTCTAACGTGCCGCAAGTCACTGGCGACGCCAGAAATTTGTACTTGCGCAGATTTCTGGACATCGCTGGTTTGTCAGACTTACGGCACGTTAGCATCTGACGGCGACCTATATGGGATAGCTCGAGTTGCGAGCTGAAACTCCGGGCGACGCCGGTTCCCTCGCTTGCGCCGCAAACTGCGATCTATATCGGATCGCGCCCCTAGTGTGCAAGTGGTGGATGATTCAAGAACTGGTTATGGTGGACTAGTAATCTGAGAAAAGTAAAGGCAAATAATAACAAACATTTGGCTAATGGACTTTATTTATCTTTAAAAATAAATGTAGTTAAGTGCTCAACAGTATGAATTTTTTCGAGTTGGCTATAGGAGGTCTAAGAAGAGAATCACAAACAGGGTTAATATAATTTTTTATTATGATTTTTATTAATGAGACAAAAAAGTGGTTCTGCTTCTCCTGTTTGGGGTTAGCATAAGGTTATTCTAAGAATTAGACTTTAGGGGGAAATGTGGGCAGACTCAATAGGTAATCTAATGTGCTGTGCTCAATTATAAGAAATATTTGCAGGATCTAGGAGACATAAAGGGTCAAAAAGCTAAAGGAATTCTGTTTTCTAAACCAGTGTTTTTCAACCAGTGTGCCGTGGCACACTAGTGTGCCGTGAGAGATCCTCAGGTGTGCCACGGCAGACTGACAACAGTGTGACATATTTTTTAACCCCTTAACGACCGAGGACGTGCAGGGTACGTCCTCAAAAAAAAGGCAGTTAACGCCTGAGGACGTACCCTGCACGTCCTCGGTGTGGAAAGCAGCTGGAAGCGATCCTGCTCGCTTCCAGCTGCTTTCCGGTTATTGCAGTGATGCCTCGATATGGAGGCATCCTGCAATAACGCTAGATGGCCATCCGATGCAGAGAGAGCCACTCCGTGGCCCTCTCTGCACCGGACATCGATGGCCGGTATCGTTGGTGGGTGGGAGCCGACTTGGGAGGCGGGTGGGCGGCCATCGATGGGCCGGGTAATGTAGAGGGGGGCGGGATCGGGGGCAGGGCCGATGGGGGCGCGCACGGGCGCGCGCGCGTGCACGGGGCGGGAGCGGGTGGGAACGCTACACTACAGAAAATCAAAGTGTGAAAAGTTTGAGAAAAGGGTATGTTAATTTAAAAATATATATAAATCGAATGTTTCTTGGAGGGGGTGTGGGGTTGGTCTTTGGTGGGGCAGGGAGCTACACTACAGAAAAGGGGAAAAATTAAAAAATATAAGCAATTTTATTTTAAACTGGGTACTGGCAGACAGCTGCCAGTACCCAAGATGGCGGCCATTAAGACAGGGGGAGAGTTAGAGAGCTGTTTGGTGGGGGATCAGTCAGGTTGGGGGCTAAAGGGGGGTCCTACAGAGCAGCATATGTAAATATGCCTTTTCTTTAAAAAAAAAAAGCCCAAATATAGCTTTTATTTTAGTACTGGCAGAGTTTCTGCCAGTACTTAAGATGGCGGGGACAATTGTGGGGTGGGGGAGGGAAGAGAGCTGTTTGGGAGGGATCAGGGGGTCTGATGTTTCAGATGGGAGGCTAAGCTCTACACTACAGCTAAAATTAACCCTGCAAGCTCCCTACAAGCTACCTAATTAACCCCTTCACTGCTAGCCATAATACGTGTGATGCGCATTTAGCGGCCTAAGTACCAAAAAGCAACGCCAAAGCCATATGTGTCTGCTATTTCTGAACAAAGGGGATCACAGAGAAAAATTTACAACCATTTATGCCATAATTGCACAAGCTGTTTGTAAATAATTTCAGTGAGAAACAAAAAGTTTGTGAAAAAGGGAACTTTTTTTTTTTATTTGATCGCATTTGGCGGTGAAATGGTGGCATGTAATATACCAAAATGGGCCTAGATCAATACTTTGGGTTGTCTGCTACACTAGACTAAAGCTAAAATTAACCCTACAAGCTCCCTAATTAACCCCTGCACTGCTGGGCATAATACACGTGTGGTGCGCAGCGGCATTTAGCGGCCTTCTAATTACCAAAAAGCAATGCCAAAGCCATATATGTCTGCTATTTTTGAACAAAGGGGATCCCAGAGAAAATTTTACAACCATTTATGCCATAATTGCACAAGCTGTTTGTAAATAATTTCAGTGAGAAACCGAAAGTTTGTGAAAAAGTGAACGATTTTTTGTATTTGATCGCATTTGGCGGTGAAATGGTGGCATGAAATATACCAAAATTGGCCTAGATCAATACTTTGGGATGTCTTCTAAAAAAAAATATATACATGTCAAGGGATATTCAGGGATTCCTGAAAGATATCAGTGTCCCAATGTAACTAGCGCTAATCTTGAATAAAATGGTTTGGAAATAGCAAAGTGCTACTTGTATTTATGGCCCTATAACTTGTAAAAAAAAGCAAAGAACATGTAAATATTGGGTATTTCTAAACTCAGGACAAAATTTAGAAAATATTTAGCATGGGTGTTTTTTGGTGGTTGTAGATGTGTAACAGATTTTGGGGGTCAAAGTTAGAAAAAGTGTGTTTTTTCCACTTTTTTCTCATATTTTATAATTTTTTTTATAATAAATTATAAGATATGATGAAAATAATGGTATCTTTGGAAAGTCCATTTAATGGCGAGAAAAACGGTATATAATATGTGTGGGTACAGTAATTGAGCAAGAGGAAAATTACAGCTAAACACAAACACCGCAAAAATGTAAAAATAGCCTTTGTCCCAAACGGACAGAAAATGGAAAAGTGCTCTGGTCACTAAGGGGTTAAACTTTGCTTGTTTTTTGCTCCCAGTGCAGGGGTAGTTTGTAGGAGGCATGGCACAACAGCACAATACATACAGTATGTGTGTGTTTGTGTGTATGTGTATATATATATATATATATGCTGTATTAGGCTACAATGTGTGATTTTTTTAACATTTTGGGATGTTGGTGTGCCACACTTTTTTTAATGTAAAAAAGTGTGCCATGTCAAAAAAAAGGTTAAAAATCACTGTTCTAAACCACATAGTGCCCACAAAAACAGAGGAAATGCTGGTGGGAGGTGAGGGATAAGGTGAGGATGCTGGGAATATGAGTGAAAAGCACATTGAAAGGGTGAACAGAGGTGGGGGTAAAACAGGTTCCCGTGAGAGATCTGGGTTCACATGAAGAAGGCAAGAAAGGGGAGGGACCAAAAAGTTTATATGTGGTTGTTGGTGTAACATGAGCCATTTAAAGGGACAGTCAACACTAAAATTGTTATTGTTTAAAAAGATGGATAACACCTTTTCCTACCCATCCCCTATCTTTGCACAACCAACATTGTTATATTAATATACTTAATAATATTGAAACCTCTAAATGTCTGCCTGTTTCTATGCCATTAAAGACAGCCTCTTAACACATGTTTTTTTATTAGCTTTTCACAACAGGGTAGTGCTAGTTCATGTGAGCCATATAGATAACATTGTGATTATGCCTGTGGCTTGTGGCAGACACTGCACTAATGGGCTAAAATGCAAGTTAATAGATCATAACTAAAAAGTCATGTGATCAGGGGGCTGTCCGAAGATGCTAAGATATAAGGTATATAAAAGTATATTAAATTTAACTGTGTTGGTTGTGCAAAACTGGGGAATGGGTAATAAAGGGATTATCTATCTTTTAAAACTATACAACTTCTGGTGTAGACTGTCCCTTTAACTAGGTGATATAGTGCTCAGATACCAGATTAGTTTATTGGATTAGAGCAACAGTTTAGAATGCATGGATGACACACTGATAAAGCAAACTGTTACAATAAAAATAGCAAACAAGTGTCTACTGACAGTGACAAGAATGATTAAAGGGGAAGGAGACCTCATGTTCCACTGCCCTTTTCTACTTTTAATCACCTTCCTGCTCCCTTACTTTTCCTTACTTTACAGGAAAAAAAGACTATCCTGGGAATTCAGGGCATCTGGAAGGTTTGAGGTCTGTGTGTACTACAGTAATAAATGAATTTGCATTACAACCCTCTAGCACACCCTACAGCTGCCACTGCTTTTACTTCTGACAGTCTCATGTGCATGGCTGCTGTAAACTCATTGAACTTAGTAGTAAACTCATTGGGCTGAGTAGCTTTAGCCACCCTCTGATTCACCATCTGATTGTGTTTTTTACGGTTACTCATATAGAGTTTTACCAGCATTAGACACCTGATTTGTTTCTCTTGGGATTGGTAAAATATTTAATTTTAATTAGTGAATTAGAAATAAAGATGCCTCTAGTGCCTGTTCTGCATGATTCCAATAGAACATACAATAAAAGAATAATAATAATAATAATAATAATAATAAACAATTGTAAAAATAAGCCTGTATTGCGGAGAAACAAGTTGCGGTTCTGCTTATCTGAGGGTAACTACTTATTTCCTCTGATCGTCGTTTAGTTTTAATAAATGTTGTACTGGTGCATGATTGTGGTCTATATACCTAAAATCTGAGGTAGTAGTGGGTAACCGACCCAGAATCAGGTGTCAGTGAGCTGGCATATTACTAGCATATTTGAGTGCTACCATCTTTGTGCCAGATTACAAGTGGAGCTCTATCATTAGCGCATGTTCTTTACTCTCAAATTCATATTACAAGTGGTGCTCTGTTTAAATTACCGCAAATTTGTTTGCGCAAACTCGTGGTAATTTACGCTTCCCATATTTTCTATTGAACGGCAATGTCTTCTCGTATTACAAGTTGAAAGTAAATGCGATCGCTCAAACGCAATCGCATTTAACGTTTAACATTTTAGGCAGCCTGAAAGGTTGTGTGAAGAGTTTGGAGGAAACAGTTGCACTAAACTACTCTATTAAGCCCTAAACCGACACAACATCCATAGCAAACTACCCCACTACACTATTAACCCCTAAACCGCTACAACCCCCATCACAAATTACCCCTCTACACTATTAATCCCTAAACGCCACACCTCCACATTGCAACCTACCCCACTACAAGTAAATTAGAAATTTGCTTAAAAGTTCATGCTCTATCTGAATCATGAAAGAAAATTTTTGGGTTTCATGCCCCTTTAAATTTTGCCAATCTCATTCCTCTTCTTTCTATAATTATGTTGAGATACTAGTCTGTAGAAGCACTGTCGCACCTTTGGACAATGACTAACCAGAACCAGCTGTTTCAACCTTGTCCTAAAGTAAACGCAAAAGTCCAAAAATAGATTTAGGCATTTTTTATTTATGTATTTATCTATGGATTGATTGTAAGCTACAATATTCCTAGCAGTAATGTTTAGGTCCTGGAAGAAACAGGACTATTTGGAAGCCATCAAAGGGACACTATTTTTTGAGAGTATTAGGCCAACCTTTACATTAGTACTCAACTTGCAGTGTTCTCCCCAGGACCTTTTTAATGGGCACACCACCCAGCTGATTTTGCTGACCACCTGGCTCAACTGTTTACCAATATAAAGCTAGAATTAGCTAGTATTAGCTAGTACTAAATGTTTCAATGTTTATTGCACAAATTATCATTAAATAACTATATGCTGCATTATGCAATTAATTTCTGCTTTGAGTAGCAAAACATGTTATAATATTAGAAAGTATTACACAGCCCCTGCCTGGCTACTTTATAATGCTGCAGGCTGGAAACATTATCTTTGGAGAACACGTGGGGGTCGATCCGATAAAAATCGTCGCCCGCAAAAGCCGGCGATGCCAATATTTGCGCGGGTTTGGTATCACATATACGGCGTAACCTAGAAGTTACGCGCGTATATTTCTGCCGTCGCCCGTAGTTTTTTGGGCTATAGGCAGGTATACCAAGCCAGCGCAGTTTGGTATCCAATATGCAGCGTAAGGACTTACGTGGCGAAAATGGAGAAAACTTACTCCATTTTCACCTCGCCACAAAAAGCAGCCGTAAGAAGCCTTACGCTGACTATTGGAGCCCCGTAACTCCCTAAACTGGCTGCTAAAATAAACCTAACACCTAACGCATGCGCAATGTCTATCTCCCTGTCAACCGCGATCTTCTAAAATAAACCTAACACCTAACGCATGCGCAATGTCTATCTACCTGTCAACCGCGATCCCCCCCGAAATCCCTAATAAAGTTATTAACCCCTAAACCGCCGCTCCCGGACTCCGCCGCCATCTACATAAACTAACCCCCTACTGTGAGCCCCTAAAACCGCCGCCATCTACCTTATCTATCCCCTAATTAGAACCCCTTACACCGCTGTCATCTACATTATCTATCCCCTAATCTGACCCCTTACACCGCCGCCACCTATATAAAAATTATTAACCCCTAATCTAATCCCCCTATACCGCCGCCAGCTATATTAATATTATTAACCCCTAATGTAAGCCACTTACACCGCCGCCATCTCTATTAAAATGATTAACCCCTTATTTAATCTACCTACCCCGCCGCCAGCTATATTATCTATATTAACCCTAAGTATATTATAGTTAATATAGGTATTACATTATATATATTAACTATATTAACCCTAATTATATTAGGGTTAATATAGTTAATATAGTTACTATAGTATTTATATTAACTATATTAACTCTATCTAACCCTAACACCCCTAACTAAATTTATATTAAATTAATCTAATTCATTTATAAACTAAAATATTCCTATTTAAATCTAAATACTTACCTATAAAATAAACCCTAAGATAGCTACAATATAATTAATAATTACATTGTATCTATGTTAGGGTTAATATTTATTTTACAGGTAAATTGTTAATTATTTTTACTAGGTATAATAGCTATTAAATAGTTATTAACTATTTAATATCTACCTAGTTAAAATAATTACCCAATTACCTGTAAAATAAATCTTAACCTTAGTTACAAATACACCTACACTATCAATAAATTAAATAAACTACAAACATCTATCTAAAAATACAATTAAATTAACTAAACTAAATTACAAAAAAAAACAAACACTAAATTACAAAAAATAAAAAAGATTACAAGATTTTTAAGCTAATTACACCTATTCTAAGCCCCCTAATAAAATAATAAACCCCCAAAATAAAAAAAATTCCCTGCCCTATTCTAAATTAAAAAAATTTAAAAGCTCTTTACCTTACCAGCCCTTAAAAGGACCTTTTGTGGGGCATGCCCCAAAGAATTCAGCTCTTTTGCATACAAATACAATACCCCCCCCCCATTACAACCCACCACCCACATACCCCTATTCTAAAACCACCCAAACCCCCCTTAAAAAAGCCTAACACTACCCCCCTGAAGATCTCCCTACCTTGTCTTCACCACACCGGGCCGAACTCCTGATCCGATCCGGGCGATGTCTTCCTCCAAGCGGCAAAGAAGAATTCTTCCTCCGGCGATGTCTTCCTCCAAGCGGCAAAGAAGAATTCTTCCTCCGGCGACGTCTTCCTCCAAGCGGCAGCAAAGTCTTCATTCTTCCGGCGGCATCTTCAATCTTCTTTCTTCGCTCCGCCGCCGCGGAGCATCCATCCCGGCCGACTACTGAACTACGAATGAGGTACCTTTAAATGACGTCATCCAAGATGGCGTCCGCCGAATTCCGATTGGCTGATAGGATTCTATCAGCCAATCGGAATTAAGTTAGAAAAATCTGATTGGCTGATTGAATCAGCCAATTAGATTCAAGTTCAATCCGATTGGCTGATCCAATCAGCCAATCAGATTGAGCTCGCATTCTATTGGCTGTTCCGATCAGCCAATAGAATGCGATCTCAATCTAATTGGCTGATTGGATCAGCCAATCGGATTGAACTTGAATCTGATTGGCTGATTCAATCAGCCAATCAGATTTTTCTAACTTAATTCCGATTGGCTGATAGAATCCTATCAGCCAATCGGAATTCGGCGGACGCCATCTTGGATGACGTCATTTAAAGGTACCTCATTCGTAGTTCAGTAGTCGGCCGGGATGGATGCTCCGCGGCGGCGGAGCGAAGAAAGAAGATTGAAGATGCCGCCGAAGAATGAAGACTTTGCTGCCGCTTGGAGGAAGACGTCGCCGGAGGAAGAATTCTTCTTTGCCGCTTGGAGGAAGACATCGCCGGAGGAAGAATTCTTCTTTGCCGCTTGGAGGAAGACATCGCCCGGATCGGATCAGGAGTTCGGCCCGGTGTGGTGAAGACAAGGTAGGGAGATCTTCAGGGGGGTAGTGTTAGGCTTTTTTAAGGGGGGTTTGGGTGGTTTTAGAATAGGGGTATGTGGGTGGTGGGTTGTAATGGGGGGGGTATTGTATTTGTATGCAAAAGAGCTGAATTCTTTGGGGCATGCCCCACAAAAGGCCCTTTTAAGGGCTGGTAAGGTAAAGAGCTTTTAAATTTTTTTAATTTAGAATAGGGCAGGGAATTTTTTTTATTTTGGGGGTTTATTATTTTATTAGGGGGCTTAGAATAGGTGTAATTAGCTTAAAAATCTTGTAATCTTTTTTTATTTTTTGTAATTTAGTGTTTGTTTGTTTTTGTAATTTAGTTTAGTTAATTTAATTGTATTTTTAGATAGATGTTTGTAGTTTATTTAATTTATTGATAGTGTAGGTGTATTTGTAACTTAGGTTAGGATTTATTTTACAGGTAATTGGGTAATTATTTTAACTAGGTAGATGTTAAATAGTTAATAACTATTTAATAGCTATTATACCTAGTTAAAATAATTAACAATTTACCTGTAAAATAAATATTAACCCTAACATAGCTACAATGTAATTATTAATTATATTGTAGCTATCTTAGGGTTTATTTTATAGGTAAGTATTTAGATTTAAATAGGAATATTTTAGTTTATAAATGAATTAGATTAATTTAATATAAATTTAGTTAGGGGTGTTAGGGTTAGATAGAGTTAATATAGTTAATATAAATACTATAGTAACTATATTAACTATATTAACCCTAATATAATTAGGGTTAATATAGTTAATATATATAATGTAATACCTATATTAACTATAATATACTTAGGGTTAATATAGATAATATAGCTGGCGGCGGGGTAGGTAGATTAAATTAGGGGTTAATCATTTTAATATAGATGGCGGCGGTGTAAGGGGCTTACATTAGGGGTTAATCATTTTAATATAGATGGCGGCGGTGTTAGGGGCTCACTTTAGGGGGTTATAGATATAATATAGCTGGCGGCGGGGTACGGGAGCGGCGGTTTAGGGGTTAATAACTTTATTAGGTTGCGGCGGGGTACGGGAGCGGCGGTTTAGGGGTTAATAGCTTTTTTATTGTTAGGATAGTGAGGGGGGATAGCGGATAGAGGGTTAGACGTGTCAGGCTTTGTTAGGGAGGCGTGTTAGACTTGTCGGGCTATGTTAGGGAGGCGTGTTAGACAGTGCGGGTGTTTTAGACTTTAGTCAGGTTTTATAGGCGCCGGCAGTTTCTAACGTGCCGCAAGTCACTGGCGACGCCAGAAATTTGTACTTGCGCAGATTTCTGGACATCGCTGGTTTGTCAGTCTTACGGCACGTTAGCATCTGACGGCGACTTATATAGGATAGCTCGAGTTGCGAGCTGAAACTGCGGGCGACGCCGGTTCCCTCGCTTGCGCCGCAAACTGCGATCTATATCGGATCGCGCCCCAAATATAGGTGGAGAAAGAGTTTTATCTGTCCTTTATTTGGATAGAGTCTAGTTTCATGCAATCCAGTAGGAGGAGCTCTAACACACTGTAAGAGTATGGTATTTCGCTATTTATGTTCAGGCAAGATATTTACTGCCTAGCTGCCAATAACTACTGAACACTAAGCATTGCGTTTAAACTACAGCTGCTATATTTGTCACACAGTCATTCATTCATGCACAGTTTTAACCTTCAGCAATATTTATGTTCAACAGGACGTAAAGCTACTTTTCCACCTACCATGCATCTCAATTCCTAAGTTTATGTTGACCAGATTCTTTAAATGATTTTCAGGGACATTAAGTACAGATCCTTTAGCATAAAAACTGGCATTTTATATAGTAATATGTCATCTACATCTATCAGGTGACGACCCCTCTTCAGGTCATGGTGTAAGGCAGTGGATATCAGCTTTTTTGCTTTAGGAACTGTTTTTATTTTGAAAATAAAACTATTGCCTTTTCTGATATGCTATTTAACTTTGTGCATAGATCTATTTCTATAACTGATTGTAACACAGTTGCTACTGCTTTTGTATAAACATAATTATGGTGTCTTAAAAATGTAATGGAAACAATAATATGAATACAAAATGTATATGTAGATAATAGTGACCAAAAATATATGAATACATTAAAAATGATAATTTGGTTTTATTTATCAAGTCATTGTATGGATTTACTAGAAATACTCGAGTTAGGGGGTGTCTTAGATTTGGCTCCCTAAAATCCTTTGGTTCCCTTGCTAGTGGCATGTAACTCAGTAGGCCATGCAATAATAAAAGTTAAATATCAATGCCAATAGCCTTTTGGGAAGTGAACTATAAGGCCTCACGCACAGTGATAAAAAAAAATAATTACACCAGAGGCAGCACCCTTTTTTTATAAAATATTGGCAGATGCACGGCTTGCAAGACTGACAAAACAAACAAAAAAACATTTCTAAAGATCCTGTTATCATCAGGTGCCATCTGTTTAACCACTGCAAACTAATGCATGGGAGCCACAGAGAACTGCTGGTCTTAAGACACACCCACTGAGCCATTCAAGGGGTTAAACACATACACTGCAGGGTCAGTAGTGTAACATAATAAATTAGAGCATGTCATTTATGCACTATATTTTCCCTATAAAACATCCCAAAGATGGCAGAATATAACAGGATATATAAATTAAGAAAGACTGAAAATACGTTCTGTGTTAGCATATCAGACACCTGCACTTCTTGCACAGAGACTAAGAAAAAAGAGTTTTGGGACCTGAGAACCATATGTGTGCAATCTTTGAATACACATACAAAATAAAATTGTTTAACACACCACCATCAGCAATATTAGAAAATAAAATGGATGTTTCAAAGTGCATCCTCACATCCCTCAGGAAATAGCCCACGTTAGGTAAGGTGAACTAGGTCACTGTAATGGACTAAAACTAGAAACTAGCAAATGTATACTTGTTAACATCCTTTCCCAACCAGGAATTGCACAGTTTGTGCGAGACAGTGGGTGTCCATTAAAATGCAATAAAAACCATGATCAGAGCCATTTGGAATAGCAATCCTGTATATCGAATAATAACGATCTTGCACTTTCAAAGTGCTAAGTCCAGCAATTAGCACTTTAAAATGTGCAAGATCGTTATTATTCGATATACAGGATTGCTATTCCAAATGTATTAGGAGTATTGCAAGATTTATGTATAGATAGTCAAGCTATAGTTTTTTTAATTCATACAGGCACGCTACCTGTTTTTAACTTAAGATTTTTATTTGTTTTCAAGACACATTAGTTGTCATAATTATATAGAATCATAAATTGATGACCGGTCATGTGTATGTGCTTATATAAGCCTTTTTTTACTGCTTTTAGTTTATATTAAATATGTATATTTGAATCTGCAATATATCCCTATTGTGTTAATTTGAACACCACATATTCAGTTCATATACCCAATAGCTGTGAGCGCACATATACAACCTCTTCAAACACTATCTATACACTATTCTGTTTTATGGGAACAGTACTGTATTTGTGCAGGGGTCAGATCAGCGCACCACTTTAGTCTTTGTATCAATAGTGTTTGGCTGAAGCCATTTATTATCAATCATCATCTGTGTTTACTCTTTTTAAATCATAATGACAACAGAAACTACCCAAATGACCCTGATCAAAAGTTTACATACCCTGGTGATTTTGGCCTGATAACATGCACACAAGTTGACACAAAGGGGTTTGAATGGCTATTAAAGGTAACCATCCTCACCTGTGATCTGTTTGCTTGTAATTAGTGTGTGTATAAAAGGTCAATGAGTTTCTGGACTCCTGACAGACCCTTGCATCTTTCATCCAGTGCCACACTGACGTTTCTGGATTCTAAGTCATGGGGAAAGAAAAAGAATTGTCAAAGGATCTGTGGGAAAAAGGTAGTTGAACTATATAAAACAGGAAAGGGATATAAAAAGATATCCAAGGAATTGAGAATGCAAATCAGCAGTGTTCAAACTCTAATCAAGAAGTGGAATGATAAAGGCCTTCCATTCCAAAGAATGCAACCACCTAGGATGGCATATCGCCGAGCAAGTAATCTAAGAGATATTTTGGTTGAGACAGACCCTGTACGCTGTTATCAAAAGCCCTGTTGGCTTAAACCCACTAAGTTGGGATGCTTTAGATGTGGTGATTGCACTACGTGCCACAGCATGTAGAGTGGATCTACATTCCAAAATCCACATTCTAACAAGAGGTACAAAATCAACCACAGATTGACATGCACAAGCTCTTATGTCATTTATATACTCATTTGCCCGTGTGCATTGGTTTATGTCGGTAAAACGACCACCACTTTCCGTGAATGCATGGCTAATCATAGATTTGCCATACGGGAAGCCATCGATAAAGGGGACTTGGAACAACCTGTAGCCCCCCACTTCGCAAAGTATAAACACAATCTATCAAGCCTTAAGAAGATGCTGATCGACCATATACCACCCCTTCGAAGGGGGGAAATAGAGCACAAAAATTGCTACGTCTAGAATCAAGGTGGATATATACATTGAATAAAGTGGCACCTAAGGGATTGAATACTATATTGATTTTACTCCATTCTTTGGTAAATAATGGAGTATGTCTCTTGGCCTGTGGATTTCCATCATCCTGCTCCCTTCATTATAAACTACACAGTCGAAACTCTTGTGTAATGATATGTGAATATGGAGTGTCCACAATAAATCGATTGGATCTAGATGTGTCTATGTCAATGTGACCTGATGGACAGTAAACTGGCCATGAGTTGGCATAATAAGTGTCCTCTGTTCATCTTCTGGTCTTATACGGCACCTTAGTTTCTATATAAGTTTTCTACCATGCTTCTGACTAGTCATGAAGTAACATTGTTTTAATTTCAATTTATTTAGTATCCATGATATGAGTATATATATATACATGTGATACATAGTATAGGTCCTCTAATGTTTTTAATTTTGATTGCCTTTTTTACTTACATTCCCCGCTGATTACTATATATATATCGATGCCCCAAGAGTTTTTGCTCATGCACGGCACTACTGTATGGTTCTGCCGCGCATATTTTCTCTGTTTCGTTGGTTAATTCTGAAAGCTGTCAGAAGCAGCGTGTGATTGATATATAATAAGGAAGCGACGGACACATGCGTGTGACGTCACTGGAACGCAATGTGCTCCTGTGGAACCCAAACAACGTTTGAGCTTAGTTCAGCTGAAGGGGATTTCGTTAATTATGCACTGTTGGGTATATAAGGTGGGTGTGTACTGGGTTTTAGTAGGTAAGATTGTTTGATTGTATCTGCATTTGACAAAGGGACCAATGTGGTCTCGAAACGTTATGTTCTATTTTTAATCTTGATATATTAAATGTGAAGTTTTACCGCAAAGACCAATGAGTGCTTATTTTTGCTAAACTATTTGGATTGATTATACAGCACCGTGGCACTGATGAACATTGTTATATGGAGTGCATCTATGTGGAATACTTAACATACAGTACATATATAAAACCGCTAATCATTGCTTTTGATGCATTGCTGCTCCACGGACTTTAACTATGTGTTTACCCTTTTCCTAGACTTAAAGGGACATAATACTCATATGCTAAATCATTTGAAACTGATGCAGTATAACTGTAAAAAGCTGACACAATATTACAGTTCAGCTCAGCAGAGTAAGTTCTGTGTAAAACAATATACTTCAGCTGTTGCTCAGCTGCAGGTAAAAAAAAAATGAAGAAATGAACAGCAGCCAATCAGCATCAGCAGTGCTGAGGTTATGAACTCTTTTACTGTGATCTCATGAGATTTCACTTAACTCTCATGAGATTTCATAGTAAACTTCATTAAACTGAATAGGGAAATAATATGACTGTGCACGAAAGCTCACTCCCTTAGCTGTCCCAGGACAGACATCCTGATTTGCTCGCCGGAAACAGAAGTTATGAAGCAGCGGTCGAAAGACAGCTGCTTCATAACTTGTCCGCCTGCTCTGAAGCCGCGGGGAGCAATCAACAAGATCGGATATGATCGGGTTGAATGACACCCCCTGCTAGTGGCCAATTGGCCACGAAAGCAGGGGGCAGTATTGCGCAAGCAGTTCACAAGAACTGCTTGAGCAATGATAAATGCCAACAGCGTATGCTGTCGGCATTTATCGATGTGCGGCGGACATGATACGCTACATTGTATCATGTCCGCTCGCACTATGATAAATTGGCCCCAGAGTATTTACATTTTTCTGCAGTCTTCCAATAGATTAACATACCAGTAGAGTTTGAATGTTCTTAGTGGAGATTACTACCCTTGTGTACTGCATTTTTTTAATATCCAAACTCCACCCACCAATTCCCTTATTTGGAGAAGCTAATCAAGACTTCAGTCTTCTGATGGCTGAGTTTGCTATTGAGTTAACAACATTTCCATTGTATGGCTTCGGCAGAAAAGATACAATTTCAAACTGCAAATTAGAGGATAGATATGTTGTAAAGTTCAGCATGCGCAATGTGCTGTTTCAGTTTTCAGTGCTGGAAAATCCTTAATTTTTAAACTTAAATTACAGTAAAAGGGGGCAAAATAAATAATGAAAGTATATTGCATAGTTTCTTTTTTACTATACATAATTAAACATTTTATAGTACAATCTCAAAGTATTTACTGCCCATTTGAAAACATCATTTTCTTGAATCCTGAGGTATATTTTGGCCTAGGCCAACTAGCCCTGCTCATTGTGCAGCTGGATTTAAAGGGATATGAAACCCAAAATTGTTCTTTCATGATTCAGATACAGCAGTGACAGCAAACCTATGGCACACATGCCACAGCTGGCACGTAGAAGTTTGTCTGTTGTCACTCGAGCCATATCTCCACAACCATCTTCCACTGTTCCCTAAGAGACTTGTCCAGCTTGTAAATAGTGTGGCAAGCCCACGCACAGATTACATAGGTGGAGCATGACAGCTCAGCGCATAAAACTTGTTTGCACTCACAGTAAAGCTTGCGCTAACAATGGCAGCATCAGCGGCGGGGAAAGGCCAGGACAGCAGCAGTAGCGGCGGGAGAGGTGGCGGATTTCTGAACTTAAAGTGATGGTAAATCCAAGCATTTATCAAACACTAGGATTTAACATCACTAAAAATCAAGGGGAGTTTAAGTGATGAGATCTAAAAAATAGGGTGCTAAACTCTCCCTTTCAGTGCCGCTGCACAGCGCTAAACTCAGCGGCTCCGGCCACCCATGCCACATTAGTCTTCTTCAATGAGTTGACATTTGCACCTCTGAACCAATAGCTGTGCTTGTCAACTGCAAGCGCACCTCATTGGAAGAAGACCAATGTGCCGTGGGCAACCGCAGCTGCTGAGTTTAGGCTGTGGAACAGCAAAGAAAGGGTGAGTTTAGCACCCTATTTTTTAGATCTCATCACTTAAACTCCCCTTGATTTTTAGTGATGGTAAAATCCTAACGTTTGTTAAACGCTTGGATTTACCATCACTTTAAAGGGACTCTGAACCCAATTTTTTTATTTTGTGATTCAGATAGAGCATGCAATTGTAAACAACTTTCTAATTTACTCCTATTATCAAATTTTCTTCATTCTTTGATATCTTACTGTAAAATGTAACAGGCTGCAGGTGGAGCCTTTTGATTCATCCTTGACCCTATTTGTAAGCTCTGGTTCACCATTGTGGATTTCTCTCTCTCCACCCCTTTCTCTCCCCCCCCCCATTTCTCTCTCTCCCCACCTTTCAGTCTCTCTCTCTCCCCCCTTTACCTCTCTCTCTTATCCCCCTTTCTCTCTCTCTCTCTCTCTCTCTCTCCCCCTTTCTCTTGTTATTGTCTCACCCAATCTGTTCAGCTAGCTACCAGTAGTACATTGCTGCTTCTTCAACAAAGTTGTCTAAAGTTGTATACTGTATCTGAATCATGAAAGAAACATTTTGGGTTTTATGTCCCTTTAACTCCTAAACTCATTGCGACGTATATATACATACATATGTCGGAGATGCAGGAAGCTCCAGTAGTCTGTAACGATCTGGCATCTGCCTTCATATGTTACTTAACAGCCGAGAGCTGGAGTTCCTAAAATGATGGCATGAAATATACCAAAAGGGGCTTAGATCAATGCCTTAGATTGTCTACTTAAAACAAGTATATAGTTTTGACAGGTAAATTAAAAAAAGGTTCTATTTCTATTTAAATGGAGTGAAAGCAAAAATGCTAAAAAAAATCTCTGGTATTTTGGGCAAGTTCTTCTGTGAAAGTCCCAGTAGTGAAGGGGTTAAGAGAGCAACATATTTTGAGGAGTAATTATATGACATGGTGAGGTGCTTATATAATATGGGTGTATAACCCTTCAATGTATCCCATTATATATAAGCTAAACACAGCTTTTCTGTGCTTAGGACAACACAGAAACTAAATATACCTCTGCTTCAAGAATAATGCAAAAATGCTTTATTACATCTGATCATTTTATTTTTGCATCTTAATGGCCCTTTAAGTGTTAATTTAGCTAGAAGTATCCACTGTAAACATACATATCTAGTATTGAAAGACGATGGATTCTTCCCTGACTGTGAGGATACAGTGCCAACATCAGCCTAGAGCACAGGAGTGGTCTGCAGAGATGCCTGCCATATATAACCCACATACTCGCAGAATGACTCACATGTTTACCTCTGTCCTTCCTTGCTGATCCATGCAGCCTGCACACACATTACCCACATGAACAATGCAGAGAATTGCTGCTGACTTCATGAAACCTCCAACAAGCTGTATATTATATGTTACCTGTAAGGGTTTCTCCGTTTCATGACTAAGGCTTCCAGCAAATTTGAAAGCACACATGTCTAAGTTTACTAAGACAGGTCATTCCTTCTTAAAGGGACAGTCAACACCAGAATTGTTGCTGTTTTAAAAGATAAATAATCCCTAAATTACCTATTCCCCAGTTTTACATAACCAACACAGTTATAATAATACATGTTTTACCTCTTTGATTACCTTGTATCTAAACCTCTGCAGACTGCCCCCTGATTTCAGTTCTTTTGACAGTCTTTTATTTTAGCCAATCAGTGCTCACTCCTCTGTAAATTCACGTGCATGAGCTCAATGTTATCTATATGAAACACATGAACTAACACCCTCTAGTGGTGACAAATTGTCAAATGCAGGGGCGGCCTTCAAGGTCTAAGAAATTAGCATATGAACCTCCTAGGTTTAGCTTTCAACTAAGAATACCAAGAGAACAAATCAAAAGTGGTGATAAAAGTAAATTGGAAAGTTGTTTAAAATGACATGCACTATCTGAATTATGAAAGTTTTTTTTGGGACTTGACTGTCCCTTTAACAAATACCATAATCTTCAGTTCGTTAGCAAAACAATTATGTTTCAGACCACACTGGTAATACATTTATTTCTTTATTCTTTATTGCCTCAGATAGGAATGTTATCTATTAAGCATTATATAGGGCTGCCACCTTTTTTGGAAAAAAACTACCACCCATGCTCATTAGAATACATTTGCATAAATAATTATACCGCATATAAAAAGAACTTATAGGGACAGTATACACTAATTTTCATATAACTTCATGTAATAGACACTACTATAAAGAATAAGATGCACAGATACTGATATAAAAATCCAGTATAAAACTGTTTAAGAACTTACTAGAAGCTCTCAGTTTAGCTCTGTTGAAAAGGTAGTTGGAAAGCCCACTGCAAGTGGGAAATAAGACCCTCCCCCTTCTTTTACATATGAAAAGACAATTTACACAAACAGGAGCAAGCTGGAGAAGGTAGCTGACGGTATTCTCATAAAACTTTGGGGCTTGGTTAGGAGTCTGAAAATCAGAGCAATGTTATTTAAAAATAAGCAAAACTATACATTTTTAAAAATCAACAACTTTATGGGCTATATAAATAGATCATCTACAAAACATTTATGCAAAGAAAAAATGAGTGTATAATGTCCCTTTAAAGTGACTGAAACCTAAAATTAACCATTTTTGACTATCTAAATGCTGATGTGGGTAGTAAATAATTACTTTAAAGGGATATAAAACATAACATAACATAAAAAGAGACAGATTGTGGTGGAAACTAAAAATCAAACCAATTTTTTTTTCTTGCAAAATGAGCACTTAGAAATTCTCAGTTTAACCCCACCCACATTTAAACAAGGAAGCAGACATTGCATAACTTAAGTTTTAAGTCACATGATTTTTGCAGCAGAAGTCCTATATAGATCATGGGTAATAAACTGACTGGAGCTATTTTATGGTGTGTCCTAGCAACGTTTTAAAAGAAACACTTGTGCCTTCCTGTTTAGGGCTCCTTCTCCTTGAGGGGCTGGACAGGAAGTAAAGGACACTGCAGAAATTAAATTTAAAAAAGGATTTAAAGGTAAAATATTTTTAAAATGAATAATAATACATATTGCAATGATTTATATTAAAGGGACAGTCAACACCAGAATTGTTGCTGTTTTAAAAGATAGATAATCCCTTAATTACCCATTCCCCAGTTTTGCATAACCAACAAAGTTATAATAATACACGTTTTACCTCTGTGATTACCTTATATCTAAACCTCTGCAGACTGCCCGCTGATTTCAGTTCTTTTGACAGACTTGCATTTTAGCCAATCAGTGCTCACTCCTCGGTAAATTCATGTGCATGAGCTCAATGTTATCTATATGAAACACATGAACTAACACCCTCTAGGTGAAAAATTGACAAATGCAGAGAAATTAGCATATGAACCTCCTAGGTTTAGCTTTCAATGAAGAATACCAAGAGAACAAAGCAAAAGTGGTGATAAAAGTAAATTGGAAAGTTGTTTAAAATTACATGCACTATCTGAATCATGAAAGTTTTTTTTGGACTTGACTGTCCCTTTAAGTATAAGTCACTGCTTAGTGCGTTTTTGTTACTATAATGAGACTGTTTAACATTCCTTTAAGATTGTAATATTTAATTATACGTAGAGAAACAACTCGGCAATACACTTTCATGATTTATAATGTTCCACTTTCCTGTAATTTAAAGGGACATTCCAGTTAAAATTTAAATGCACATAGATTTATTACATATTTGTATAGAAACATATTTGCAATATAGATGTATTGGCAAAAATGCTTCTAGTAAAAGTTATCACAGTTATAGAGTTAACATTTTTCTCTGCACGTGCATGTGAAGCATAGCTAGATATTGTCACTGCACCAACATATTAATTACTGCAGCTTCTCAGATCATCAGTGGGGTTTGTATCATGTCAGCAATTAACAAACTGAGTCATTACCAGATGGTACAAGCACCTTAGGCTCTCCGAGCAAGTTCTGTGTTTAAAATGCTGGTGCACGGTGCATATTTAAATACACTTTTGAAACAGCTATAGCTTTTATTAGAAGCATTTTTGCTAATGCATGTATATTACAAAATTGCTTCTGTTGAATACCAAAATGCACCCATGTGGTTTCCAATTTTGGCTGGAATGTCCCTTTAACCCTGAAAATTCTGAGGATCAGTTCTGAGGATCAAAAATGACATGCAAGACATCACAACTGAAATATATAACAGAATTGAAAACAATAGAGCATTTGCTAAAAAAAATGACTGTTGTTAATTGTGTCATCTCAGTCCTGATTGGCTCCTCCAAATAAGGCAAGTAGCTATTACAAATAATTGCTGCATACAATGGTGCTAATACAATACATTTTTTCACAATTATCTAGTATGTTCATTTATTGCAAGACATCAGTAAATATTGTAATTACAAAGTGTTTACTGTCCTTTTAGTAAGTGTAAAGGGAAAGAAGACATAAACAATACATATATTGCTAATAAAACCAAATTAATATTAAATAAGGATTTGACTAATATTTTAATTTATAAAAGGTACCTACAAATATGAACTCCAAATATATTAATTCCTGAAAAGTTATATTTTAAAATTTATAAAGAATACATAATTATACATATGACATATTTAAAACCATGAAGAAAAACAAATAAACTAAACACAGGAGCCAAATATAGATGTAAATTAAATGGTTCTATTGCAGTTGAGTATATGATACAGGTGATAGTTACCTGCACAAAATCATTTTACGCCAATGGGTAATAGTTGCTAAGCAACATACTCTGAGATGCTAATTTTCTTCTAAAAACTACTATTTTTTTTTAAATATTATATATGGAGGTAGAGTTGGTGCACTTGAAGAATGGAATGAGGAACTAGCCGTAAATACTTTAATAATGCTTTTGTTTTCAGTTTACTGTTTCCAGTGTAAACTTGCCCTTAAAGGGATTGAAACATCAACATTGAAATATTCATATGTATATTTAAATTTTAAATAGAAGCATTTTTGCTATATACTTCAATTAGCAAAAATATTCCTAGTAAAAGTTATTACAGTTTTTCCCCTGCATACACACATATGCTATGAGTGCCTCATTAGTGTGACCATATTACCACTTTAAAAAGGGACACATATGAAAAATAAAGGTGTCAGGGCTGTTTAAAGAAATGTTTTGAATAAGTTCCATTATAAGAACACTAACGTATGTATTTTTCATGTGTTCCTTTTTAAAGCGGCAATATGGTCACCAGCATTAAAAAACCACACCTTCTCAAAAGAGTCGTCAGTAATAACTTTTACTAATAACTTTTTATTTTTATTTTTTTTTTTAAAGTTCTGAAAACTGGATATAGCTGCTTTATGGTGAGGTATAAATATAAAGCTTAGATATTTATGTGGTAAAGAGTTAGGCTGTAAAGTATATGATCAAAGGTACTTTGTGGAGTTAACATATCTACATAACCATAGAACCATATATGAATAGCAATTAGTATATAGGAACATAGAACTGTCTTTAGTAACGGTTAGATCAGACATATAGATACAAATTTGTACATAGTGATCTGTGAAAATATCTTATGGCTAGCCCATACCAAACCTAGATCAGTAACTCTCGTTCCTGCTGGGTGGTATCTACAGAGTCCATTTGTAAAAAGAGAACAAGAAGCGCTAAACATATAACCATATGTGCTATTTAAAAGGAAAAGTCTCACTACTAGTGCAAAGGTTGAAGTGCAAAAGAGATAAGATAAACAGCGCTAGCGAGTACTTACAATACTCCAGAGCAAGGGTTAAACATCAAACAGTTCTAATATTATAACTCTTACATTATCCTTTGATAAGCGTTTGTGCAATAAGTAGTTAGAAATAAATATAAACATAAATATAAAAAAATTAATATCTGATAATAAAAAAGAAAAACTTACATGAATTAAAAATACAAAAAATAAAAGCTAAGCAATAAAAGACAGTCTGCTTGATATACAATCTCAAATGAGGATGTCTCCTCTTAGGCATATAATCAGTGCCATGCAGCTATGTTCTGTATATTTATTACCACCTTACAATTTTGTTACTGGATAATCCCTGTTTACAATTGTGGAAAACTTCTGTTGTTCAATCAATAATTGGATATATTGCAACAGTTTGTATGTTGTTACAAAGCTCACTTATATAAGGTATCGATATTCAACAGTTCTTATGTTGTTACAAAGTCTCCTTGTGTCGATATTCAACAGTTCATATGTTGTTAAAAAAAATCCCTTAAGTGAGATGTAAATGTAACAGTTCATAAGTGATATTTCCATTCGACAGTTCATATGTTGTTACAAACTTTGCTATATGTAAAATGTCAATTCGCTCATACGAAAAAAGACTTTGCAATATTTTTCATGAAAAGACTTAGGGCTTTAAACGGGTCTTAGTTCATAAGTATAGTGAGCGGATCTGTTGTAATTACAATCCATATGTGTTATCCTTTATATATGTATATAACTATAAGTTGGATTATGAGCACATTTCTTATATATAGTGGGGATACTTTACCAGTCCCTCCGTGGTCCCAGCTGTAGGTTTATGATGCGTATTGATCAATACATTTGCGGTCTATCTCCAGACCGTTAGGCTTTTGACCTCACCTTTAACCTCTTGGGATTTGACTATGTCACGTCTGAAGTGCTTGGTGTTGCAAATCTTTGCCGAAACTTCGGATTTCCCGTAGGTTTCACGTAGGTGTCTGGTTGTTAAAGGGCTAACGGTTCTTTTTACCCCCACTATGGAATGTGTTCATCTGTTATAAGCGATAACCGCTGTAGTCTTTTACTCTGCGCAGAGTGTTAACTTCCACCAGAATAAAACTGCTTAGATTCCTTCAATAGTGTTTATGTCTTCTTTAAGACCCTTGGATTAATGTCAACGCGTTTCACCTGTAACTAGGCTTTATCAAGACTGCTTGTCCAGGGGAACATTTACTAGATTTAAATACCCTGCCCTGAGTTTTCATTAGTTGGTTTTCCTCCAATTATTCATTCTGAGTTTAAGGTGGTATTGTCTCCTTTCAAATTTAAGATGGTATTACATTGATGAATCTCTGTATCCTTAGTAGAATTCCTATATCCTTTAAGGTGGAAGATCGGGGGAAACGCGTTGAGGATATTAATCAGACATTGGATACCTCCTGTGCCCGGTGGTCCGTGTATCTGCTAGTGACAATCCGGATGTCAAGCGGTGTTTGGAGCCATCGTGTTTTACCATCAGGTTGGGATTACAACTAACCCAGGAGCAATACCAACACAGCATCTGATTTGAATGTTTGCTTTTAATATTTATCTAGTAAGTGCAACAATGTGGGTTGCGTGTGTGTTAATTTATTAAAAGTCTTCACTTGAATCGTACTTTGTGTGCGCTTCTGTCTTTTTTGTCTTTTATATTAGCTGCATGGTTGTATTAAACCTCAAGCACTGATTATATTCCTAAGAGGAGACGTCCTCATTTGAGATTGTATATCAAGCAGATTGTCTTTTATTGCTTAGCTTTTATTTTTTGTATTTTGAATTCATGTAAGTTTATTCTATTTTATTATCAGATATTACATTTTTTATATTTATACAAGATACTTTCTTTTTCTAACTACTTATTGCACAAACGCTTATCAAAGAATAATGTAAGAGTTATAATATTAGAACTGTTTGATGTTTAACCCTTGCTCTCGAGTATTGTAAGTACTCGCTAGCGCTGTTTATCTTATCTCTTTTGCACTTCAACCTTTGCACTAGTAGTGAGACTTTTCCTTTTAAATAGCACATATGGTTATATGTTTAGCGCTTCTTGTTCTCTTTTTACAAATGGACTCTGTAGATACCACCCAGCAGGAACGAGAGTTACTGATCTAGGTTTGGTATGGGCTAGCCATAAGATATTTTCACAGATCACTATGTACAAATTTGTATCTATATGTCTGATCTAACAGTTACTAAAGCCAGTTCTATGTTCCTATATACTAATTGCTATTCATATATGGTTCTATGGTTATGCCATGCTTTTGCACATCCACAGAGTCCATGTCAACAAGTCTCAGAATCAAAATTTGTCATAATATGACACAGATACGTAGAGTTTGGTCCAGTGTACAGTGTACACAGAATACTTATGATATTAAGGACGCTATGAACTAAGTACTGTATATAAGGCAGGTCATAAGCATGTAAAGGAAGTTTATCATTCAATGCCCTGTTTGCATTGATCCTTTCCAATTTTCATAAGAGAATCTCCAGAAGTAGTTTCTGTAGTGTTCTTTGCGCAGCAAGTGCCATTGCTTGGTACTGATCCACCTTCTGTTATGATTAAAGTGTGATCCACAGGCTCCTGTGATACATTAGGGTTGTGATAAGTTGTTACATGATTTGATTGCCTGTTATTCAGCCAAAGCAGCGGTCGCTGCTTAGTAAGTGTGGGTAATGCTCCCTCTCCATAGTCAGCAAGCCCTTAATGCAAACTGCAGCTCCCATTCCGGTGAACAGATCTCCATTGTCAAGCTGGGTCTCCTTTGTAGTAGGAAGCAGAGGGCAAACGAAGGGGCTTTGGCTTGGAGCGGTGCAACCTCAGGAGCCAGTTCGGCAGGATCAGGTCTGAGGTATGTCGGTTGGGTTAATGAAAAAACATCACCCGCATCCCAGGGCATATTCAGCATCTCCAGGTAGGTAGAGCGTCCAACACAAATATCACTGCACCCTTTCCGTAAACAATCAATGGTTTCAGGGCCACAGTACCTTGCTTCTAGGGTGGAGGCGTCAGAACTAGCTGAGGCTTGTACCTTCGTTTCATCTCCTACATCAGGCTGATTCTTTGTTCTGTTTGATCTATACAAAGCGTGTGGTTGCCATTTGTTCTGTGTGGTTTGTCTCTCAGTAGCAGCATTATTTTTTTGGACATGCGTGGTTTGTATGGTATGGTCTAATCTTCTACTTATTCTCTCTTCATGTTCCTCTAACACCCACTTAATATAAAAGTAGAGCTCCTCCATGTTAAACATAAGTTAGGTGGAAATCTTAAAGACCTCTATCTAAGTTTTTATTGCAACGCAACTGCAGCGTTATGCAACAGCAGAGCCCTGAGGATACTCTACCGGGGGGTTTAGTTGGAGGCCGCAACCTCAATGTAAGCTCCCGTGCTCTGGTGCTGGCAGCAATCTCAATGATTTTAGGATCATCAGGTAAAGGATGATTAGCTTGATTGCAGCAGTTTTAATTTCTTGCCAGAAGGCGACTTGCTACAGTGTTTTGTCAAGCCAAATCTATCAAGGCTGGAGCAGCACACAAAATTGCGACCTATCATGGCCGCCGCCCGGAAGTCCCCTACTAATAACTTTTAAACTACATTCATGCACATTTAAATTTTGACTTTTATCTTCATTTAATAATTAGTGATAAGAGAAGTTTAAAAAGTATAAAAATGTACCTCATTAGCTACTTCACATTTTTGAAGGTAAACTTTTTGGTTTTAATGTAATTTTATTCAAAGAAATAGTTATATTTATAGTCCCTGTGGTTTTTATCCTTCAAATATAAAAATAAATATAATATAAAAACGTCTCTTATTTCAATTTTACATTACAAAACAAATAAATTACATCCGAGTCATCATCAGAGAGAAAAAAAGAAAGAACAAGAAAGGTATACAATAAATCCATAAAATTAGATACTAACCAAGATAAAATAGCAGCCACCAATATAGTCGCTAAATACTTTCTTAAAATTGTATTCTTGATACATTAAAAATTAGCATTTGAGAAAGTTACTAAGTGTTAAACATGGCCATTTTGAGGTGACTGAGTTACCTAAATCATCTACCTAATTAAATAAACACACAATAAGACCGGAGCTGGAGAGAAGGACATCGCCATCATGACCTCGCCACAAGATTTACCCCATATAAAAGGGGAACTCTTGCCGCTAACTCCCCACTATAGATGCAAGGTTATGGAATTCTTGATGTCAGACAGGAATAAGTTCAATCCTTCATCCGTTAAATGAACACCATCCCTTCTAAATAAATGAGTCACATCCCCTATAATGTCTTTTTGCCTATCACTTATCATACTCCTACACAAGCCGCTACTCGAGTCAGTCATACCCCCAATATCCTCAAACTCATCCCCAAATAGGTCCACAGACGCTGCCTCCATCCTGTCATCCCCACACACCCCAAGCGCATTATCAGTGTCATTCGCTCCGGCCTCTTCAAATCCCCTGATGGTGCTGCCCGTTGCACCCCCAGACTGCACTGGGCCCTTTCCTTTACTGCTCCCAGCCAGCACGCTACTGCTCAGCCTGCCATCCTTCCTTCCCGACTCCATCCCCTTATCCGCCACTCCCAAGAGGCCCCAGACCCCCTCCTCATCTGCTCCATGCTGCGCACGACTGCGGGCTCCTGGCATGCCCCATGTCCTCCCTCACGATCTGAAAGTGACGTTACCATCAAGCGGAAGTCGTGTCACAGAGTCTAGGGGACGGGCCAAAGGAGCAACAACGCCCACAGCAACGGGCCCACTAGGCCCCATCGAGCCCACCGCAGCACCCAGCCCAACCGGCACCACGGAGCCCGACAGCAATGGCCTGAACCGCCGTCAGCACCACCGTGACTGCATCCGGCCCCAAGGAAACCGGAGGCCCAGACACCGCAGCAGGCCCCAAAGGCCCAGGTAACCCTGCTTGTGCCGGCAGGTAATCCGGGAGGGAGCCACCAGAGAGGAGGCAGACCGGGAGGGAACCAAGGGGAGTCTAGGCCAAAATTGGAGTTGGGGCCTAGACAAACCCCGCCCTCCATGGCCCCTACCGGCCCCGCATGACCGTCGCACTCCCCCCCCCCTCCCAGCCCGAGCAGCACCAATCCCAGAGGCAGGGTCGCCATCAGGGGGTGACAGGGGTGACTCCTGTCAGGGGCCCAATGGGCCAGGGGGGCCCCATGAGGCAAGAACTAAAAAAAAAATGTTTTGTTTTTTTTTTTAATTTTGGCAGAGACCAGTGGGTACTACAGCAGAGTGCTAATTGAGCATGGGAAATGTTATTACAAGGAGTAAAGTATTAGCATTTGAGAGGATTTATGAGTGTGCACTAAACCACTATGCACAGAGTGAGACAGACTTGGCACTTTGTTTGTACAGTGTGTGCCTGAGTCAGACGGCAGATCACTTTCATTTGCAGAGGAGGTAGGACTTACTTAGCAAATGTTTTTTATTTCTTTGTGCAATTTCAGATTGTAACTTCATTGTGGTAGTAGTTGTATGGTGGGGCCAGGGTTCCATAAAAAATTTTTTTTAGCAGCAGTGTATTTATGATTATTTGACAATGCTGTAGAAATTCTATGTTTAAAACCATGCAGAAATGTTTCCTCCTCAATAAACAAATGGTAGGTGCCCTTTTGGAAGATATGCATTTTTTTTAATTTTTTTATATATATATATATATATATATATATATATATATATATATATATATATATATATATATATATATATATATATCATTCCAGTTTACTGCCCCTTTGTTTGAAATGAGACAGGTTAACTTAAAACTGTTCATTTTATACTACAGCTGACTTAATTTTGAAATACATACCAACAAGCCTAAATCCTGCATTTAACCAGATCTAATGGTATGAGTACCACAGATTATGGTTTCACCAAGACCATATAGAATACAGCATTTTCAAAATCCATAAGTACAGCTGACAGATTGGAACATTTGTACACTATATTTGAAGTGGTGCTCTTGGTTGGGGAAAATGGGGGAAAAACAAACATATGTCAACCTTTTAAAAGTACTTTTCTTCATCTAGCCATCTACCCAGATCATTAATGTACAATTTTGAATTCACTGAATTATTTTTTGTTTACACATTTACAAATATGATTCTTTAAAAAGTGATGGTATTACATTGATGAATCTCTGTATCCTTAGTAGAATTCCTATATCCTTTAAGGGGTAATGCTCCCTCTCCATAGTCAGCAAGCCCTTAATGCAAACTGCAGCTCCCATTCCGGTGAACAGATCTCCATTGTCAAGCTGGGTCTCCTTTGTAGTAGGAAGCAGAGGGCAAACGAAGGGGCTTTGGCTTGGAGCGGTGCAACCTCAGGAGCCAGTTCGGCAGGATCAGGTCTGAGGTATGTCGGTTGGGTTAATGAAAAAACATCACCCGCATCCCAGGGCATATTCAGCATCTCCAGGTAGGTAGAGCGTCCAACACAAATATCACTGCACCCTTTCCGTAAACAATCAATGGTTTCAGGGCCACAGTACCTTGCTTCTAGGGTGGAGGCGTCAGAACTAGCTGAGGCTTGTACCTTCGTTTCATCTCCTACATCAGGCTGATTCTTTGTTCTGTTTGATCTATACAAAGCGTGTGGTTGCCATTTGTTCTGTGTGGTTTGTCTCTCAGTAGCAGCATTATTTTTTTGGACATGCGTGGTTTGTATGGTATGGTCTAATCTTCTACTTATTCTCTCTTCATGTTCCTCTAACACCCACTTAATATAAAAGTAGAGCTCCTCCATGTTAAACATAAGTTAGGTGGAAATCTTAAAGACCTCTATCTAAGTTTTTATTGCAACGCAACTGCAGCGTTATGCAACAGCAGAGCCCTGAGGATACTCTACCGGGGGGTTTAGTTGGAGGCCGCAACCTCAATGTAAGCTCCCGTGCTCTGGTGCTGGCAGCAATCTCAATGATTTTAGGATCATCAGGTAAAGGATGATTAGCTTGATTGCAGCAGTTTTAATTTCTTGCCAGAAGGCGACTTGCTACAGTGTTTTGTCAAGCCAAATCTATCAAGGCTGGAGCAGCACACAAAATTGCGACCTATCATGGCCGCCGCCCGGAAGTCCCCTACTAATAACTTTTAAACTACATTCATGCACATTTAAATTTTGACTTTTATCTTCATTTAATAATTAGTGATAAGAGAAGTTTAAAAAGTATAAAAATGTACCTCATTAGCTACTTCACATTTTTGAAGGTAAACTTTTTGGTTTTAATGTAATTTTATTCAAAGAAATAGTTATATTTATAGTCCCTGTGGTTTTTATCCTTCAAATATAAAAATAAATATAATATAAAAACGTCTCTTATTTCAATTTTACATTACAAAACAAATAAATTACATCCGAGTCATCATCAGAGAGAAAAAAAGAAAGAACAAGAAAGGTATACAATAAATCCATAAAATTAGATACTAACCAAGATAAAATAGCAGCCACCAATATAGTCGCTAAATACTTTCTTAAAATTGTATTCTTGATACATTAAAAATTAGCATTTGAGAAAGTTACTAAGTGTTAAACATGGCCATTTTGAGGTGACTGAGTTACCTAAATCATCTACCTAATTAAATAAACACACAATAAGACCGGAGCTGGAGAGAAGGACATCGCCATCATGACCTCGCCACAAGATTTACCCCATATAAAAGGGGAACTCTTGCCGCTAACTCCCCACTATAGATGCAAGGTTATGGAATTCTTGATGTCAGACAGGAATAAGTTCAATCCTTCATCCGTTAAATGAACACCATCCCTTCTAAATAAATGAGTCACATCCCCTATAATGTCTTTTTGCCTATCACTTATCATACTCCTACACAAGCCGCTACTCGAGTCAGTCATACCCCCAATATCCTCAAACTCATCCCCAAATAGGTCCACAGACGCTGCCTCCATCCTGTCATCCCCACACACCCCAAGCGCATTATCAGTGTCATTCGCTCCGGCCTCTTCAAATCCCCTGATGGTGCTGCCCGTTGCACCCCCAGACTGCACTGGGCCCTTTCCTTTACTGCTCCCAGCCAGCACGCTACTGCTCAGCCTGCCATCCTTCCTTCCCGACTCCATCCCCTTATCCGCCACTCCCAAGAGGCCCCAGACCCCCTCCTCATCTGCTCCATGCTGCGCACGACTGCGGGCTCCTGGCATGCCCCATGTCCTCCCTCACGATCTGAAAGTGACGTTACCATCAAGCGGAAGTCGTGTCACAGAGTCTAGGGGACGGGCCAAAGGAGCAACAACGCCCACAGCAACGGGCCCACTAGGCCCCATCGAGCCCACCGCAGCACCCAGCCCAACCGGCACCACGGAGCCCGACAGCAATGGCCTGAACCGCCGTCAGCACCACCGTGACTGCATCCGGCCCCAAGGAAACCGGAGGCCCAGACACCGCAGCAGGCCCCAAAGGCCCAGGTAACCCTGCTTGTGCCGGCAGGTAATCCGGGAGGGAGCCACCAGAGAGGAGGCAGACCGGGAGGGAACCAAGGGGAGTCTAGGCCAAAATTGGAGTTGGGGCCTAGACAAACCCCGCCCTCCATGGCCCCTACCGGCCCCGCATGACCGTCGCACTCCCCCCCCCTCCCAGCCCGAGCAGCACCAATCCCAGAGGCAGGGTCGCCATCAGGGGGTGACAGGGGTGACTCCTGTCAGGGGCCCAATGGGCCAGGGGGGCCCCATGAGGCAAGAACTAAAAAAAAAATGTTTTTTTTTTTTTTTTAATTTTGGCAGAGACCAGTGGGTACTACAGCAGAGTGCTAATTGAGCATGGGAAATGTTATTACAAGGAGTAAAGTATTAGCATTTGAGAGGATTTATGAGTGTGCACTAAACCACTATGCACAGAGTGAGACAGACTTGGCACTTTGTTTGTACAGTGTGTGCCTGAGTCAGACGGCAGATCACTTTCATTTGCAGAGGAGGTAGGACTTACTTAGCAAATGTTTTTTATTTCTTTGTGCAATTTCAGATTGTAACTTCATTGTGGTAGTAGTTGTATGGTGGGGCCAGGGTTCCATAAAAAAAATTTTTTAGCAGCAGTGTATTTATGATTATTTGACAATGCTGTAGAAATTCTATGTTTAAAACCATGCAGAAATGTTTCCTCCTCAATAAACAAATGGTAGGTGCCCTTTTGGAAGATATGCATTTTTTTTAATTTTTTTATATATATATATATATATATATATATATATATATATATATATATATATATATATATATATATATATCATTCCAGTTTACTGCCCCTTTGTTTGAAATGAGACAGGTTAACTTAAAACTGTTCATTTTATACTACAGCTGACTTAATTTTGAAATACATACCAACAAGCCTAAATCCTGCATTTAACCAGATCTAATGGTATGAGTACCACAGATTATGGTTTCACCAAGACCATATAGAATACAGCATTTTCAAAATCCATAAGTACAGCTGACAGATTGGAACATTTGTACACTATATTTGAAGTGGTGCTCTTGGTTGGGGAAAATGGGGGAAAAACAAACATATGTCAACCTTTTAAAAGTACTTTTCTTCATCTAGCCATCTACCCAGATCATTAATGTACAATTTTGAATTCACTGAATTATTTTTTGTTTACACATTTACAAATATGATTCTTTAAAAAGTGATCTCTTAATGTCTGCAATTGTCTGTTCCTTTTTAGGACATTTTGATCATACTACTGATTATCCACATCTTTCTACAGACTTTGAGACTAATGAGACCTTTATGGAAGTCACCAATCCACCATTTAACCTTTAAATTATTGTTTTCAGCCATTGCATGCTGTTGTCATCATTTAGTTGGCATCTTCCTTTACAAAAAGATAATCAGAACTCCATATTTTGTTTTCTAAATCTCCTTTTTTTTACAAAACTGTAGTTTACCTCATTACTTGTCAGGTCAATGTAATAAAGTGCTGAGTGTCTGTTTGGGTGTTTCTTTGCATGTCTGCTAGAGTGTCTATATGTGAATCCTTATGTGTGAGTGTGTGTGTTTCAGAGTATGAGTGTGTCTGTGTGTTTGTATGTTACTACCTTTACAACATTTCCAAGTTTAAATAGACACTTAAGAATAAAGTGCATATACGTTTTAGTCAGTCACTTGGTCAAAAATTGCACATGTCAAAGGGGGGGGGGGGCTGATCAATGGTTAAGTCAGGGGCCCCAAAATTTCTAGTGGTGGCCCTTCCCAGAGGGCCCAGCAACCGTAGGTGAAACCTCTCGGCTGCCAATGGCCCCCAAGGAGGACCTCGCCAAGGTGGGAAGAGGCCGCAGCCACTACAGGGACCAGAGACCTAGTAGAGGGGGTACTAACACCACCCGTTTCTCTTCCAGCCTCAGGGGAAGAAGCCCTATAACGTTTTGGAGGAACAGAAGCCCTTTGGGAACATTCCATGACAATATCACTTAATTCAGCAGCAAAAAACAGCAACAGGATCCAGAGGAAAAGAGGAAGAGAATTACTTTTACACTGGCTTTTATAAGGTAAGATGCATCCTAACCCTTAAAAAGCAACATTGTTTCAATCTCTAACTCAGCCACCTCCTAGGCCAGGATAACACTTAAAGCACTACAGTTAATGGCTTTCATTTGCAAACTCTTTCTAGTCCTATTAATTTTAAAGGAACATAAAACAAGTTGGGATAGAGAAAACATATAATAATATGTACTTTAATTACTTTACCTGCAAATTTATACTGCAGTGCCTCACTATTAACCCTTTCTTTTAAGTTGTACAGCTCTAACTCCCTCCACACATTTCCTTCTATGGCTGTATCTATATCTAGCATTGCTTTGATAGAATGCAGAAGTGCACAGTGATTATCTACTGGAGCATGCCTAAAAGCAAATAAGCAGCTGTAAACTCAGTTGAAATACAATGCCTGTGTTTCTGATGATAAACACTGATAGGGGGGTGGAGCAGACTACTCCCGACAACATGGCTATGTATATAATTTTGCTTATTGTTGAAAATTATTTTAAAATACTTGCCAGCAATTTTTAAACTATTTGTTTATGCAAACTATTTTTACTTAAGTGGACCTTTTAGGATATGCACAGATCTTAACATGTTTTATGGCACTTTAATATCGCAATCTTCAATTATCTTTAGTTTGCAGATATTATTTTGTTGAGAAATTGTAGGAGGTTTATGCTTTATCCAGTTAATAAACAAAAGTTGTATTGTCACCAATATTTCTTAAGAAAATGTTACTGCCAACTTTCATCTTTTACCAGAAAATATTATTTTTACTAATTTTAATTTTCAGTAATTGAGAAAAACAGCAGGAAATTTTCAACCATTACCGATTGACCTTAAGACATTGCCATAAAAAGTGAACATAGGAGGAATTCATTGCTTTACTTTTAATACATAAATGTCAGGATCCTCTCCTGTCACTCATCTTAGCCCTTCCCTTTTTGTCTTCATATCCTGCTTGCACCCTGACACAGGTGCTTAGTAATTTGTTTGTATGCTTTCTAGCTACCTAACACTGAGCTCCTCTCTACCAGAGATATCCTGACAATCTGGATTCTGTTAAAAACTAACTGACTCTTCGCTACTTGCTCTGACATAATCCATCAATCTACCGGGAAAGGTAACTTCCTGATCCTGTAATTACAGCAGTTTGTTTCAAATGTCAGACCTCAACAACTTATTGCTGCTGCAGATTGCCAGCAATCAGAATTCGTCAATATAAGTCTGAGTAATCAAGAAGCTACCTCCGTGACTAACTCTGAAACATCGACTCTGGATTCTTTTTGAACCATTTGCAGATACTAACAACAACAATATAATAAGGATCATTTTACCTTCGCCACAAGTTCAGGTAAAACCAACATGGGAGTAATCCAAACCGCTCCGTGTACCGGACATAGGCTCCACCCCAAACATGTGACCTCATTACGCTGTAGTTGTGAACCTAGTCCTCTTTACTGTGTACAAGTTTCTGGAGACAGGGGCCTAAATTTAGAGTTGGGCGGTAGCCGTCAAAACCAGCGTTAGAGGCTCCTAACGCTGGTTTTTACCGCCCTCTGGTATTTGGAGTCAGTCAGGAAAGGGTCTAACGCTCACTTTTCAGCCGCGACTTTTCCATACCGCAGATCCCCTTACGTCAATTGCGTATCCTATCTTTTCAATGGGATCTTTCTAACTCCGGTATTTAGAGTCGTGGCGGAAGTGAGCGTTAGAACTCTAACGACAAAACTCCAGCCGCAGAAAAAAGTCAGTAGTTAAGAGCTTTCTGTGCTAACGCCGGTTTATAAAGCTCTTAACTACTGTGCTCTAAAGTACACTAACACCCATAAACTACCTATGTACCCCTAAACCGAGGTCCCCCCACATAGCTGCCACTCAATTAAAAAATTTTAACCCCTAATCTGCCGACCGCCACCTACAATATACTTATGTACCCCTAATCTGCTGCCCCTAACACCGCCGACCCCTATATTATATTTATTAACCCCTAACCTGCCCCCCACAACGTCGCCGCCAGCTACCTACAATAATTAACCCCTAATCTGCCGACCGCAAAGCGCCGCTACTTACGTTATCCTTATGTACCCCTAATCTGCTGCCCCTAACACCGCCGACCCCTATATTATATTTATTAGCCCCTAATCTGCCCCCCTCAACGTTGCCTCCACCTGCCTACACTTATTAACCCCTAATCTGCCGAGCGGATCTCACCGCTACTATAATAAAGTTATTAACCCCTAATCTGCCTCACTCCCGCCTCAATAACCCTATAATAAATAGTATTAACCCCTAATCTGCCCTCCCTAACATCGCCGACACCTAACTTCAATTATTAACCCCTAATCTGCCGACCGAATCTCGCCGCTACTGTAATAAATGAATTAACCCCTAAAGCTAAGTCTAACCCTAACACCCCCCTAAGTTAAATATAATTTAAATCTAACGAAATAAATGAACTCTTATTAAATAAATTATTCCTATTTAAAGCTAAATACTTACCTGTAAAATAAACCCTAATATAGCTACAATATAAATTATAATTATATTATAGCTATTTTAGGATTTATATTTATTTTACAGGTAACTTTGTATTTATTTTAACCAGGTACAATAGCTATTAAATAGTTAAGAACTATTTAATAGCTAAAATAGTTAAAATAATTACAAAATTACCTGTAAAATAAATCCTAACCTAAGCTACAATTAAACCTAACACTACACTATCAATAAATTAATTAAATAAAATACCTACAATTACCTACAATTAAACCTAACACTACACTATCAATAAATTAATTAAATACAATATCTACAAATAAATACAATGAAATAAACTAACTAAAGTACAAAAAATAAAAAAGAACTAAGTTACAAAAACTGATGTTTGTAAATATTTTTTTATTTTTTGTAACTTAGTTCTTTTTTTATTTTTTGTACTTTAGTTAGTTTATTTAATTGTAGTTATTTTTATGTATTGTATTTAATTAATGTATTGATAGTGTAGTGTTAGGTTTAATTGTAGGTAATTGTAGGTATTTTATTTAATTAATTTATTGATAGTGTAGTGTTAGGTTTAATTGTAACTTAGGTTAGGATTTATTTTACAGGTAATTTTGTAATTATTTTAGCTATTTTAGCTATTAAATAGTTCTTAACTATTTAATAGCTATTGTACCTGGTTAAAATAAATACAAAGTTACATGTAAAATAAATATAAATCCTAAAATAGCTATAATTTAATTATAATTTATATTGTAGCTATATTAGGATTTAGCTTTAAATAGGAATAATTTATTTAATAAGAGTTAATTTATTTCGTTAGATTTAAATTATATTTAACTTAGGGGGGTGTTAGTGTTAGGGTTAGACTTAGCTTTAGGGGTTAATACATTTATTAGAATATCGGTGAGCTCCAGTCGGCAGATTAGGGGTTAATGTTTGAAGTTTGGTGTTGGCGATGTTAGGGAGGGCAGATTATGGGGTTAATACTATTTATTATAGGGTTATTGAGGCGGGAGTGAGGCGGATTAGGGGTTAATAACTTTATTATAATAGCGGTGAAGTCCGCTCGGCAGATTAGGGGTTAATAAGTGTAGGCAGGTGGAGGCGACGTTGTGGGGGGCAGATTAGGGGTTAATAAATATAATATAGGGGTCGGCGGTGTTAGGGGCAGCAGATTAGGGTTACATAGGGATAATGTAAGTAGCGGCGGTTTACGGAGCGGCAGATTAGGGGTTAAAAAAAATATGCAGGTGTCAACGATAGCGGGGGTGGCAGAATAGGGGTTAATAAGTGTAAGGTTAGGGGTGTTTAGACTCGGGGTACATGTTAGAGTGTTAGGTGCAGACATAGGAAGTGTTTCCCCATAGAAAACAATGGGGCTGCGTTAGGAGCTGAACGCGTCTTTTTTGCAGGTGTTAGGTTTTTTTTCAGCTCAAACAGCCCCATTGTTTTCTATGGGGGAATCGTGTACGAGCACGTTTTTGAAGCTGGCCGCTTCCGTAAGCACCGCTGGTATCGAGAGTTGAAGTTGCAGTAAATATGCTCTACGCTCCTTTTTTGGAGCCTAACGCAGCCATTCTGTGAACTCTAAATACCAGCGGTATTTAAAAGGTGCGGCCAGAAAAAAGCCAGCGTAGCTAACGCACCCCTTTGGCCGCAGAACTCTAAATCTAGACGATTGTTTCTAATTAATAACACAAGTATCAAAGTCACTAAAAGATCTAAGAAGCTACTTCCTTGTAGTAGCTTTATCATTCAAAGTGAAACATGTACATGTGCAGTTGTGATCCAAACTTTTAAGGGACAATTACAAAACCAGATTGCTTACAATAATTTTGGTATATCTTTCCTCTAATTAAAGAGGCACCCTAGGGTCATATAGTCTCCCTAATCTAAAATGTGACTCTCTTAAAGGGATAGTAAAGTCCAAATTAAACTTTCATGATTCAGATAGGGCATATAATTTTAAACAAATTCCTAATTTACTTTTTATCATCAAATTTGCTTTGTTCTCTTACTATTCTTAGTTGAAAGCTAAACCTAGGTAGGCTCATATGATAATTTCTCAGTCCTTGAAGGCCACCTCTCATCTGAATGCATATGACAGTTTTTCACAGCTAGATGGTGTTAGTTCAGGTGTTTCATATAAATAACACTGTGCTCACGCACGTAAAGTTATTTAAGAGTCAGCACTAATTGCCTGAAATGCAAGTCTGTCAAAAGATCTGAGATAAGTAGGCAGTCAGCAGAAGCTTAGATACAAGGTAATCACAGAGGTAAAAAGTATATTTCTATAACAGTGTTGGTTATGTGAAACTAGGGAATGATAAATAAAGGAATTATCTATCTTTTTAGACAATAACATTTTTGGTGTTTACTATCCCTTTAAATAAGTAGAGATAGAAAAATGTCTAACTAAAATCAAACTTTGTTCTATGACATCACTATGACATCTCAGCTAATTTCTTTCTCTAATAACTTGCTTCAAAATGTTGCTGTATTCTAAGATACTTCTTCCATTTCACAGCAAAGAATTATCTTCTATGTTGAGGGCATAGAAAGTTGGGTTCTTACCTCTAATCAATTATTATCTGTAAAGAATCTTTTACCCAAAGTTTAGAATTATTCTTATGCATTGAAGAGATATACGCCTAGATTTAGAGTTTGGCGTTAGCCGTCAAAACCAGCGTTAGAGGCTCCTAACGCTGGTTTTGGACTACCGCTGGTATTTAGAGTCATTCAGGAAAGGGTCTAACGCTCACTTTGCAGCTGCGACTTTTCCATACCGCAGATCCCCCTACGCCATTTGCGTATCCTATCTTTTCAATGGGATCTTTCTAACGCTGGTATTTAGAGTCTTGGCTGAAGTGAGCGTTAGAAATCTAACGACAAAACTCCAGCTGCAGCAAAAAGCCAGGAGTTAAGAGCTTTCTGAGCTAACGCCGGTTCATAAAGCTCTTAACTACTGTGCTCTAAAGTACACTAACACCCATAAACTACCTATGTACCCCTAAACCGAGGTCCCCCCACATCGCCGCCACTCTATTAAAAAATGTTAACCCCTAATCTGCCGACCGCACACCGCCGCCACCTACATTATCCCTATGTACCCCTAATCTGTTGCCCCTAACACCGCCGACTCCTATATTATATTTATTAACCCCTAATCTGCCGCCCCCAACGTCGCCTCCACCTACCTACAATTATTAACCCCTAATCTGCCGACCGGACCTCACCGGTACTCTAATAAATGTATTAACCCCTAAAGCTAAGTCTAACCCTAACACCCCCCTAAGTTAAATATAATTTAAATCTAACGAAATAAATTAACTCTTATTAAATAAATTATTCCTATTTAAAGCTAAATACTTACCTGTAAAATAAATCCTAATATAGCTACAATATAAATTATAATTATATTGTAGCTATTTTAGGATTAATATTTATTTTAACCAGGTACAATAGCTATTAAATAGTTAATAACTATTTAATAGTTACCTAGTTAAAATAATTACAAAATTACCTGTAAAATAAATCCTAACCTAAGTTACAATTAAACCTAACACTACACTATCAATAAATGAATTAAATAAAATACCTACAATTATCTACAACTAAACCTAACACTACACTATCAACAAATTAATTAAATACAATACCTACAAATAAATACAATTAAATAAACTAACTAAAGTACAAAAAATAAAAAAAGAACTAAGTTACAAAAAATAAAAAAATATTTACAAACATTAGAAAAATATTACAACAATTTTAAGCTAATTACACCTACTCTAAACCCCTAATAAAATAACAAAGCCTCCCAAAATAAAAAAATAAAAAAAGAATCCTATCAGCCAGATTAGGGGTACATAGGGATAATGTAGGTTGCAGCGGTGTACGGAGCGGCAGATTAGGGGTTAAAAAAATATGCAGGGGTCAGTGATAGCAGGGGCGGCAGATTAGGGGTTAATAAGTGTAAGGTTAGGGGTGTTTAGACTCGGGGTACATGTTAGGGTGTTAGGTGCAGACTTAGGAAGTGTTTCCCCATAGGAAACAATGGGGCTGCGTTAGGAGCTGAACGCTGCTTTTTTTGCAGGTGTTAGGTTTTTTTTCAGCTCAAACTGCCCCATTGTTTCCTATAAGGAAATCGTGCACGAGCACGTTTTTGAAGCTGGCCGCGTCCGTAAGCACCGCTAGTATTGAGAGTTGCAGTGGCGGTAAATTATGCTCTACGCTCCCTTTTTGGAGCTTAACGCAGCCCTTCTGTGAACTCTAAATACCAGCGGTATTTAAAAGGTGCGGGGGAAAAAAAGCCAGTCGTTACTGACAAAACTCTAAATCTAGCCGATAGTGTTTCAACTGAAGGAAAGCAAATGTATTCTTTTCAGTTAGATCCTATTTAATTTGAAATTGGTGAAAAGTGTAGAGTTGACTATTTTCAAATTGTACACAAAACTTATATCCAGGATCTGTTTTTTATTCCACATTTCAAATATTTTATACATTTTACCTGTTGGGAATCGAGGATTCACACTTATCAGAAGAAACCTACTTCAATGATAATCATTAGTGACGTCGCGATTAGTTCCCGGCGAGCATAGCATGTTCGCGTTCTCCGTGGCGGGCGAACATATGCGATGTTCAGTCCGCCCCCTATTCATCATCATTGAGTAAACTTTGACCCTGTAACTCACAGTCAGCAGACACATTCCAACCAATCAGCAGCAGACCCTCCCTCCCAGACCTTTCCACCTCCTGGACAGCATCCATTTTAGATTCATTCGGAAGCTGCATTCTTAGTGAGAGGAGGGACAGTGTCGCTGCTGCTGATTTAATAGGGAAATCGATAGCTAGGCTAGTGTATTCAGTGTCCACTACAGTCCTGAAGGACTCATCTGATCTCTGCTGTAAGGACACCACCCCAAAAAGCCCTTTTTAGGGCTAGAACATCAGTCTGCTATTTTTTTTTCCTGTGTAATCTAATTGCAGTTGCCTGCCTGCCAGCGTGTGTGTCAGGCTCAAAGCGTAAACTGTGCCCAGTGCCACCACTCATATCTGGTGTAACAGTAGTGTACATTTAAAAAAAACAACACTTTTTTGACTGTGAAAAAATAGCAGTTAGTTTCCTTCACACGTGTGTGTTTCAGTGCCTGCTTGCCAGGGCACAGTGTCACCCCAGTGCAACTCATATCTGGTGTAACAGTAGTGTACATTTAAAAAAACAACACTTTTTTGACTGTGAAATAATAGCAGTTAGTTTCCTTCACACGTGTGCGTTTCAGTACCTGCCTGCCAGGGCACAGTGTCACCCCAGTGCAACTCATATCTGGTGTAACAGTAGTGTACATTTAAAAAAAACAACACTTTTTTGACTGTGAAATAATAGCAGTCAGTTTCCTTCACACGTGTGTGTTTCAGTGCCTGCCAGGGCATAGTGACACCCCAGTGCAACTCATATCTGGTTTAACAGTAGTGTACATGTAAAAAAAAAAAAAACTTTTTTGACTGTGAAATAATAGCAGTCAGTTTCCTTCACACGTGTGCGTTTCAGTGCCTGCCAGGGCACAGTGTCACACCAGTGCAACTCATATCTGGTGTAACAGTAGTGCACATTTTTAAAAAAATAAAATTTTGACTGTAATAGATTGAATAGCAGTTAGTTGTCTGCAAGCGTGTGTGTCAGGCCTACAGCGTCTACTCTGCCAACTTCTGCCAGTGAACAGTGCCACTCATATCTGTTGTCACAGTAGCTTGCACGCATAGTACCACTAATCGGAAAAAAAATGACAGGCAGAGGTAGGCCACCCCGCAGGGTCCGTCGTGGTCGTGGTGCTGTGATTCCCTTTGGCCCTAGAATAATGCCCAGTGTTCAGAGGCCACGTACCCCAAACTCGAACAGTTCTGAGGACATAGTTGACTGGCTAACACAGGACACCCAATCTTCTACAGCTTCCGCTCGGAACCTTGACGCACCATCCCCCTCCAGCTTAGCTTCGGGCACCTCTCAAGTTACCACTCGCCCGCCTGCTGCCACCACCAACACTAGCACCACAGCCGCTTCACTTGATCTGTCAAAGGAGTTATTTACACATCAGTTGGAAGAAATGAGTGATAGTGATGCGCAACCATTATTGCCAGAGGATGTAGATAACAGGGATATGTCTCAGTCAGGCAGCATTACACACATGGACGTACGGTGTGATGATGATGATGTTGTCCCCACTGCTGCTTCCTATGCTGAGTTGTCAGATACAAGTGAAGCGGTTGATGATGACGATGCATCCATGGATGTCACGTGGGTGCCCGCTAGAAGAGAAGAAGAAGAGGGGGAAAGTTCAGATGGGGAGACAGAGAGGAGGAGACGAGTTGGAAGCAGGGGGAGGTCGTCGCAAGGAGCTAGAGGCACAGTCAGACAGCATGCATCAGCACCCGGGGTCAGCCAGACAGCACGCCAATGAACGCATGCTGTTGCCACCACCAGAATGCCGTCATTGCAGAGCTCAGCAGTGTGGCATTTTTTGTGTGTGTCTGCCTCTGACAACAGCGATGCCATTTGCAACCTGTGCCAAAAGAAACTGAGTCGTGGGAAGTCCAACACCCACCTAGGTACAACTGCTTTGCGAAGGCACATGATCGCATATCACAAACGCCTATGGGATCAACACATGAGTACAAGCAGCACACAAACTCACAGCCGCCATCCTCCTCCTGGTCCAGCATCTTCAGCCACGTCAACCACTGCTGTCCTCCTTGCTCCCTCTCAACCATCCACCACTCCGTGTCTCGCCTTGAGCAGTTCCTGCTCATCTGCCCACAGTCAGGTGTCTGTCAAGGACATGTTTGAGCGTAAGAAGCCTATGTCACAAAGTCACCCCCTTGCCCGGCATCTGACAGCTGGCTTGTCTGAACTCTTAGCCCGTCAGCTTTTACCATACAAGCTGGTGGAGTGTGAGGCATTCAAAAAAATTGTAGCTATTGGGACACCACAGTGGAAGGTACCAGGCCGAAATTTCTTTGCACAAAAGGCAATTCCCAACCTGTACTCGATTGTGCAAAAGGAAGTAATGGCATATCTGGCACACAGTGTTGGGGCAAGGGTCCATATGACCACTGATACCTGGTCTGCAAAGCATGGTCAGGGCAGGTATATCACCTACACTGTGCATTGGGTAAACCTGCTGACGGCTGCCAAGCATGGAATGCGTGGCTCTGCAGAGGAGTTGGTGACACCGCCACGACTTGCAGGAAGGCCTGCTGCCACCTACTCTACTGAGTCCTCGGCTGAGTCCTCTTCTGCTGCTGCGTCTTGCTCCACATCAACCGCACCCCCCCAGCTCCCCAGGTACTATTCCACATCCCGGATACGGCAGTGTCACGCCGTCTTGGGGTTGACTTGCCTGAAAGCAGAGAGTCACATCGGACCAGCACTCCTGTCCGCCCTGAACGCACAGGTGGATCAGTGGCTGACTCCGCACCAACTGGAGATCGGCAAAGTGGTTTGTGACAAAGGAAGAAATTTGTTGGCGGCATTGAATTTGGGCAAGTTGACACATGTGCCGTGCATGGCACATGTGTGTAATCTGATCATACAATGCTTTGTGCATAAGTACCCAGGCTTACAGGACATCCTGAAGCAGGCCAGGGAGGTGTGTGGCCATTTCAGGCGTTCCTACACGGCCATGGCGCACTTTTCAGATATCCAGCGGCGAAACAACATGCCAGTGAGGCGCTTGATTTGCGACAGCCTGACACGTTGGAATTCAACACTCCTAATGTTCGACCGCCTGCTCCAACAAGAAAAAGCCATTAACGACTATTTGTATGACCGGGGTGCTAGGACAGCCTCTGCGGAGCTGGGAATTTTTTTGCCACGTTACTGAACGCTCATGCGCAATGCCTGTAGGCTCATGCGTCCTTTTGAGGAGGTGACAAACCTAGTCAGTCGCACCGAAGGCACCATCAGCGACATCATACCATTTGTTTTCTTCCTGCAGCGTGCCCTGCGAAGAGTGCTGGATCAGGCCGTAGATGAGCGTGAAGAGGAAGAGTTGTGGTCACCATCACCACCAGAAACAGCCTTATCAGCATTGCTTGCTGGACCTGCGGCAATGCTGGAAGAGGATTGTGAGGAAGAGGAGTCAGAGGAGGAATGTGGCTTTGAGGAGGAGGAGGAAGACCAACCACAACAGGCATCCCAGGGTGCTCGTTGTCACATATCTGGTACCCGTGGTGTTGTACGTGGCTGGGGGGAAGAACATACCTTCAGTATAAAAAGGCTGAAGGAGAATGACCTGTACTGGGTGTCCACGCTACTAGACTCCCGGTATAAGCATAAAGTGCCTGAAATGTTACCGAATTACCGCAAGTCGGAAAGGATGCAGCAGTTCCAAAATAAATTAAAAAGTATGCTTTACACAGCGTACAAGGGTGATGTCACAGCACAACGGGAATCTAACAGGGGAAGAGGTGAAAGTAATCCTCCTCCTCCCACGACCACGCCGGCAAGGACAGGACGCTTTACAGATGTGTTGTTGATGGAGGACATGCGGAGCTTTTTAAGTCCTACGCATCATCACAGCCCTTCGGGGTCCACCCTCAGAGAACGACTCAACCGACAGGTAGCAGACTACCTCGCCTTAACTGCAGATATCAACACTCTGAGGAGCGATGAACCCCTTGACTACTGGATGTGCAGGCTTGACCTGTGGCCTGAGCTATCCCAATTTGCAATAGAACTTCTGGCCTGCCCCGCTTCAAGTGTCCTGTCAGAAAGGACCTTCAGTGCAGCAGGAGGTATTGTCACTGAGAAGAGAAGTCGCATAGGTCAAAAAAGTCTAGATTACCTCACTTTTATTAAGATGAATGAGGGATGGATCCCGAAGGGACTGACAGTGGGCGATACATTCGACTAAAAAAGGCCTGATGAGATGAGCTGCCTTGCGCTAAAAATGGTCCACACGCTGCTGTATTTTATCTCTGAATGTCGGATGACTTGCGTGACTTATCCGCCACCAACTAGGGTTCAAGCCGCAATGTTTTAGGGCACTTTCTGCCTCGGAAACAATACCTAATTTTTCAGGCATGTGTACATGCCTAATTTTTCTGGCCTCTGGTGCTGCACTGTGGCTTCAAAACCTAAACCAAAAAAAAGGCACATAACAACAGGGATTAAACTGATAGGAATAGTACTACTTAACACACCACTCCTATCTGGTGGCACATTAGATTGCACGCGCAGTGCCCCAAATTTGAAATAGGAGGTCCGACCAAGCATCTTTTTCCATCTCCCGGTTCCTAAAATTGATGCAATATACACGTCCCCTGATAGGGGATGTAACAGGGATTAAACTGATAAGAATAGTACTACTTAACACACCACTCCTATCTGGTGGCACATTAGATTGCACGCGCAGTGCCCCAAATTTGAAGTAGGAGGACCGACCAAGCATCTTTTTCCATCTCCCAGTTCCTAAAATCGATGCCATATACACGTCCCCTGATAGGGGACGTAACAGGGATTAAACTGATAGGAATAGTACTACTTAACACACCTTATAATAACGCAGAGAGAGGCAATGCAGAGAGAGGAGTCTGAAGAAGAGGAGTCAGAGGAGGAAGGTGGCTTTGAGGAGGTGGAAGACCAAACACAGCAGGCGTCCCAGGGGGCTTGTTGTCACCTTTCGGGGACCCTTGGTATTGTACGTGGCTTGGTGGAGGAAGAGACCTTCAATGACATCAGTGAGGACAAGGAACGGGACATGGCTAGCTTGGTATCCAACCTTGTGCAAATGGGGAGTTTGCAGTTGTGCAAATGGACTGTTTGCGGTTGTTTGCGGTGCATTAAACGGGGAGTTTGGTCTGTCACTGTGAAGCGGGCGTAACCCTTACACTACCTGATTGATACAACATCATACCTGATGTTTTAAAGCACGTTATTCCAAACAATTTAGGAATGTTAGGTGATTTATGCCCTTTATGGATTAAAACCAGACTCTGCATCAACTATGTCATTTTCCATGGGAGTTTTGCCATGGATCCCACTCCGGCATGCCACAGTCCAGGTGTTAGTCCCCTTGAAACAACTTTTCCATCACTATTGTGGCCAGAAAGAGTCTCTGTGGGTTTTAAAATTCGCCTGCCTATTGAAGTCTATGGCGGTTCGCCCGGTTCGCCCGTTCGCAAACATTTGTGGAAGTTCGCATTCGCCGTTCGCGAACCCAAATTTTTATGTTCGCGACATCACTAATAATCATAGCCCATAAGTGTATTCACTTAACCTCCATCCAATCAATATTTCTCTGTACAATAGATGACATTGAATATTCTTGTCTAGTTCTCTATTATAGCCATGAAGCAAAAAAGAAATAACATAAGATCCAATAATATATTCCTCCATATCCTTATCAGGAAAGGACTGATATTTAGAAAATCAATCTAATACCTATCTTGTTAAAGAAGCCAAGTTATATAACCTCAAATTTGGTCATCCTAGACCTACTTTTATAGCTGGGGAAAAAGAGCTTAGATAATTGTATCCTAGGTTTCTTACCTAACCATATACATTTTCTCACTGCTTATTTAAAAAAATCTAAATCTCTATTCATTATTAAGTTTGGTAATATCTGCAAAATAGGGTAGAATAAAGATTTTAATCAAATGGACCCTTCCTGACAAAGAAACACGAATCTCGGACCAATTTTTCATCCTTAAAATGAAAACATGTATTTTTTCTTTGAGGTTTAAAATTTGTGGCATTTATGAGGATTAAATGAGATGTCGACACCCAAATAATTCCGAGTATCCACTTCTGAAAAACCTAAATCGTGAGACTGATTTGGTTACATTTACTTTATACCCTGAAACAATTGCATACAAATTAATAAGATCCAAAATCTTATCTAAATAGAGTTTTGGAGATGCCACATATAGAAGCAGGTCATCTGCAAAAGATTGATAATTTAAAGCACATCTTTCCAAAAGTGATACCTGGAAGTAATGCTCTTAGTTTATTTGAAAATGGTTCTAGCAACAGATTAAAAATGAGAGGGGATAAGGGGCAGCCTTGTCTAGCATGTTTTAAAAGAGAAACAGGAGATGAAATACAATTATAATAAAGGCCATCAAACCAGTATAGATTTTTTGAAGAAAAGACATAAAGGAACCCTCAAATTGAAAAATCTTTAATACTTCAAACATATAATTCCATTCCAACCTGTCAAAGGCCTTCTATGCATCTAATGAGATCATAAAGGCCTCTGGCAGGATGGACGTTCTCTTATTATGCCCCTCAATTCAATATCTTGCAACTACTTTTCATTATTTAATACCGGAGATCTGCTCTTGATGAAGCTTACCTGGTCTGGATGTATTAATCTGCACATCGAAATAGATCATCTGTTAGCCATAATTTTGGTCAAAATTGTGTAATCAAGATTTAACAAGGAGATTGGTCTATAAGAAGAAGTGTTAAACTCATCTTTACCTGGTTTTGATATAAAAACAATATTTGCTGCTAAAAACCTTTCAGTTATCACTAGATTATCTTTTAAGAAATCTTGATACAACTTTTCCAACAGATTTATGACTTTCTGAATAAAATTCGATTGGTCCAGGAGTATTTCCAAGTTTTAAAGATTTAATTGTTTACTAATTTATGCTTCATCAATTGCAACATTTATTTACTTTAGACAAATAAACTAAATATGTATCTATGTCTTGTATTTTTTGGATTTTGGGATTTATAAAGACTAACATAATATGCAGCAAAGAGTTTTATGATTTGATTAGGATCTTTATAAATTGTACACTGATTTCTAATAGCTGCTACTGGTTTCCTTGATTTCTGTTTTTTTACATAAGGAAGTCAGTAAGTTCCCTGATTTATTACCATATCTAAAAAAAAAAAATACTGTATTTTTCAAGCATAATTCTTCTGCCTGCTACATTAAGTAGAGATCTCATTCCTTCAGACAATTGACCTATTAACAAACTATTTGTTTAACTCCTTTGTGTTTTATATTTAATAAGATATTAAGAAATTTCAGCCTTCATAACTGTCCTTGCTATTTACCAAAATAAATAGAGTTTGTAAAACATGGTCTATATTATTTTGTTTAAATTGTTTCCATTTTAACTCCAAAAACTCCTTAAACTTTTTCAAACTTATTAAATAAGTAGGGATTTTTATAAATTATATTTATTCAAACCACTGGTGCATTATCTGACAGGGTCCATTCCCTTGTGTTGTAATCCTGAACTTTATGAATTAATAAATCTGACAGCAAAAATAAATCTAGTCTTGATAATGTTTCATGGGATTTTGACATACATGTGTACTCTAAATCACATGGATTCCTGATTCTCTAAATGTCAGAGAATGATAAAGAAGAAGTTAAAGCCTCAAAACCCCATTTTTTTCATAGTTTACTATTCATTTTTAGGCATTTGTCCATTCACCCCAGGTTTTTTTTTTTACTTCTAGATATATACAGGTTAGGGGTCATATTAAAATACCCTCCCAGTATTAGTTTGTCTTTTGAATACCCTTTTAATCATGTTATTCCAGAATTTAATGTTTTGTTAATTAGGATCATATAAGCTACATACGGCTAGATTACAAGTTTTGCGTTAGAGGCTATGCGGTGCTAACGAGCAGTTTTCTCTCACCGCTCAATTACATTCAGCGCTGGTATTACGGGTTTTTACAAACCTGGCGTTAAAAGACAAGAAGTGAGCGTTGAGCAAAATTGTGCTCCATACCGCACTTCAATACCAGCGCTGCTTAAGTGAGCGGTGAGCTGGTCGTGCGTGCTCGTGCACGATTTCCCCATAGGAATCAACGGGGAGAGCCGGCTGAGAAAAAGTCTAACACCTGTCAAAAAGCAGCGTAAAACTCAGTAACAAAGCCCCATTGATTCCTATGGGGAAATAAAATGTATGTAAAATGTATGTCTACACCTAACACCCTAACATGAACCCCGAGTCTAAACACTTATTCTCTACACTTATTAACCCCTAATCTGACGCCCCCAACATCGCCGACACCTACATTATATTTATTAACCCCTAATCTGCCGCTCCGGACACCGCCGCCACCTACATTATACTTATGAACCCCTAATCTACTGCCCCCAACATCGCTGACACCTACATTATATTTATTAACCCCTAATCTGCCACCCCCAATGTCGCCGCAATCTACCTACACTTATTAACCCCTAATCTGCCGCCCCAACGTCGCCGCCACTATAATAAACATATTAATCCCTAAACTGCTGCACTCCCGCCACGCAAACATTAGTTAAATATTATAACCCCTAATCTGCCGTCCCTAACATCGCCGCCACCTACCTACATTTATTAACCCCTAATCTGCCACCCCCAACGTCGCCGCCACTATACTGAATGTATTAACCCCTAAACCTAAGTCTAACCCTAACCCTAACACCCCCTAACTTAAATATAATTTAAATAAATCTAAATAAAATTACTATAATTAGCTAAATTATTCCTATTTAAAACTAAATACTTACCTATAAAATAAACCCTAAGCTAGCTAGAATATAACTAATAGTTACATTGTAGCTATAGGTTTTATTTTTATTTTACAGGCAAGTTTGTATTTATTTTAACTAGGTAGAATAATTATTAAATAGTTATTAACTATTTAATAACTACCTAGCTAAAATAAATACAAAAGTACCTGTAAAATAAAACCTAACCTAAGTTACAATACCACCTAACACTACACTATAATAAAATACATTAATTAAATTAAATACAATTACCTAAATTAAATTAAATTAGCTAAAGTACAAAAGAAAACAAACACTAAATTACAGAAAATAATAAACAAATTACAAGATATTTAAAACTAATTACAACTAATCAGCCCTATCAAAATAAAAAAGCCCCCCAAAATTAAAAAAACCCTAGCCTAAACTAAACTACCAATAGCCCTTAAAAGGGCCTTTTGCGGGGCATTGCCCCAAAGTAATCAGCTCTTTTACCTGTAAAAAAAAATACAAACAACCCCCCAACAGTAAAACTTACCACCCACACAAACAACCCCCCAAATAAAATACTATCTTAAAAAAACCTAAGCTCCCCATTGCCCTGAAAAGGGCATTTGGATGGGCATTGCCCTTAAAAGGGCAGTTAGCTCTTTTGCGGCCCAAAGTCCCTAACCTAAAAATAAAACCCACCCAATACACCCTTAAAAAAACCTAACACTAACCCCCAGAAGATCGACTTACTGTTCTGAAGATCTGACATCCATCCTCAAGTAAGAGGCAGAAGTCTTCAACCAACCGGGCCGAAGTCCTCAACAAAGCCGGGAGAAGTCTTCATCCAAGCCGGGCGAAGTGGTCCTCCAGACGGGCAGAAGTCTTTATCCAGACGGCATCTTCTATCTTCATCCATCCGACGCGGAGCGGGTCCATCTTCAAGACATCCGACGCAAAGCATCCTCTTCTTCTGACTGACTAACGACGAATGAAGGTACCTTTAAGTGACGTCATCCAAGATGGCGTCCCTTAGATTCCGATTGGCTGATAGAATTCTATCAGCTAATCGGAATTAAGAATTCCGATTGGCTGATAGAATACTATCAGCCAATCGGAATCTAAGGGACGCCATTTTGGATGACGTCACTTAAAGGTACCTTCATTCGTCTTTAGTTGTCGGATGAAGAGGATGCTCCGCGTCGGATGTCTTGAAGATGGACCCGCTCCGCGTCGGATGGATGAAGATAGAAGATGCCGTCTGGATGAAGACTTCTGCCCGTCTGGAGGACCACTTCGCCCGGCTTGGATGAAGACTTCTACTGCCTTCGTTGAGGACTTCGGCCCAGATGGATGAAGACTTCTGCCGCTTCCTTGAGGATGGATGTCCGGTCTTCAGAACAGTAAGTCGATCTTCAGGGGGTTAGTGTTAGGTTTTTTTAAGGGTGTATTGGGTGGGTTTTATTTTTAGGTTAGGGCTTTGGGCTGCAAAAGAGCTAACTGCCATTTTAAGGGCAATGCCCATCCAAATGCTCTTTTCAGGGCAATGTAGAGCTTAGGTTTCTTTAGTTAGGTTTTTATTTGGGGGGTTGGTTGTGTGGGTGGTGGGTTTTACTGTTGGGGGGTGTTTGTATTTTTTTTACAGGTAAAAGAGCTGATTACTTTGGGACAATGCCCCGCAAAAGGCCCTTTTAAGGGCTATTGATAGTTTAGTTTAGGCTAGAGTTTTTTTTTTATTTTGGGGGGCTTTTTTTTATTTTGATAGGGCTATTAGATTAGGTGTAATTAGTTTAAAGATCTGTAATTTGTTTTTTATTTTCTGTAATTTAGTGTTTGTTTTTGTACTTTAGCTAATTGTATTTAATTTATTTAATTTTATTTAATTTAGGTCATTTATTTAATTGTAGTGTAGTGTTAGGTGTTAGTGTAACTTAGGTTAGGTTTTATTTTACAGGTACTTTTGTATTTATTTTAGCTAGGTAGTTATTAAATAGTTAATAACTATTTAATAACTATTCTACCTAGTTAAAATAAATACAAACTTGCCTGTAAAATAAAAATAAACCCTAAGATAGCTACAATGTAACTATTAGTATATAATGTAGGTGGCGACGATGTCGGGGGCGGCAGATTAGGGGTTAATAAGTGTAAGATTACACTCAGGGTTCATGTTAGGGTGTTAGGTGTAAACATAAATTTTATTTCCCCATAGGAATCAATGGGGCTGCGTTACTGAGTTTTACGCTGCTTTTTTGCAGGTGTTAGACTTTTTCTCAGCCGGCTCTCCCCGTTGATTCCTATGGGGAAATCGTGCACGAGCACGTACGACCAGCTTACTGCTGACTTATGCAGCGCTGGTATTGAAGTGCGGTAAGTAGCAAAATTTTGCTCAACGCTCACTTCTTGACTTTTAACGCCGGGTTTGTAAAAACCTGTAATACCAGCGCTGCAGGTAAGTGAGCGGTGAGTAAAAACTGTTTGTTACCACCACATAGCTTCTGACGCAAAACTCGTAATCTGGCCATAAGAACTTTGGCCAAGTAATGATAAAGAGCGTGCAGCAGCTGTGAGCACACAGCAAATGAGATTTTTATATCTCCTCTAGGTGGTGCTGTTTATCAACCTGTACATGGCAGAAGTAACATTAGCTTTCTGCCAAATTACAGTGAGTAAATAAGTGACAAGCATGTTTCATCATAAAAAGAACAGCAAACAATTTATACTCTTGTTTTTCAAGGTCAGGAAATGTATTTTTCACTATAAAAACTCAAAGTATTCATGACTTCAAATTATATAAGATTTCAACCAACTTTTATACCTGTCAGTTTCTTTTATTTCTTTCGACTGCAGAAATTACTGACAGAGTTATAAATTGGTAGGGCAGACAGTTCTTCACATCTCTCATACTCTGATATGCATAGTTGTTCTATTCTGGGCACTCTAGTTAAATGCTACATAAATACTGCTGTACTACACGCACACATACACACAGCAGCTCTACCAGATTAAACTGGGAGCATGTACCATACCTGGGTAGCACTCTAAGAATATACTGACAGCACATCAGCTAACACAAACAGTTTACTCCACAGTAGACTAGGAACAGAATCTACTAGGGAATAACCACAAATATAAACAAACACTGGAAGATAAATTAGCTAACACTCATTCATGGACCAGAACCAGCAAATGCTAGAAACAAAATGGAGAATTTAGTTGCAGCTATTGGCCAAGAGACAATAACCACAAAAGCCCTTGCATGACAGCTCCTGTTTTTAGTTCCTAACCTTAGTCTTTCTAGCTGGTCTATAACTCTGCTTATAAACTGTACCTGTGGTGTGCTTTACTTAGTTAGAGCCTATTTAGAAATGTATACAAAACATGGAAATGGACTGCACCTACTGGACTAGGGGCAGCTCTACAATAATAAACTGGGTGTATCTCACACACCTATGGAGAATAGCAAAAAAAGGTGCAAAATCCACTAGAGAATAATTCAGTCTCCTCTGAGTTACTTAAAGGGACACTGTACCCAAAAAATTTATTTCGTGATTCAGATTGAGCATGAAATTTTAAGCAACTTTCTAATTTACTCCTATTATCAAATTTTCTTCATTCTCTTGGTATCTTTATTTGAAATGCAAGAATGTAAGTTTAGATGCCGGCCCATTTTTGGTGAACAACCTGGGTTGTCCTTGCTGATTGGTGGATAAATTCATCCACCAATAAAAAACTGCTGTCCAGAGTACTGAAACCAAAAAAAAGCTTAGATGCCTTCTTTTTCAAATAATGATAGCAAGAGAATGAAGAAAAATTGATAATAGGAGTAAATTAGAAAGTTGCTTAAAATTGCATGCTCTTTCTGAATTACAAAGGAAAAATTTTGGGTACAGTGTCCCTTTAAGAGTTGCTTTAAAGGGACAGTCTACACCAGAATTGTTATTGTTTTAAAAGATAGATAATCCCTTTATTATCTATTTCCCAGTTTTGCATAACCAACACAGTTATAATAATATACTTTTAACCTCTGTGATTATCTTGTATCTAAGCCTCTGCAAACTGCCCCTTTTTTCAGTTCTTTTGACAGACTTGCAGTCTAGATAATCAGTGCCTGCTCCCAGATAACTTCTTGTGCACGAGCACAGTGTTATCTATATGAAATACGTGAACTAACACCCTCTAGTGGTGAAAAACGGTTAAAATGCAATCTGAAAGAGGTGGGCTTCAAAGTCTAAGAAATTAGCATATGAACCTCCTAGGTTAAGCTTTCAACTAAGAATACCAAGAGAACAAAGCAAAATTGGTGATAAAAGTAAATTGTAAAATTGTTTAAAATTACATGCCCTATCTGAATCATGAAAGTTTATTTTGTCCTAGACTGTCCCTTTAACATCATTGCTGACAGATAACGGTATCTAAATGGCCAAGGAATATTAAGAAACCAGCAGTATAAAAGTAAAAAAAAATAATTGCCTAAAGTGTTACACTTAAAGGGACATGATACCCAAATGTTGAAGCACATGAAAGTGATGCAGCATAGCTGTAAAAAGCTGACTAGAAAATATCACCTGAACATCTCTGTGTAAAAAAGGAAGATATTTTACTTCAAATTTCCTAAGTATTCACACCCCACTGTAAAGAGACTTTAAGCAGCCAGTCAGGATGTTTGTCCCAGGACTTGCTAGGGAGTATGTATCTGTCATGTGCAGGCACACTCATTATATTTTCCCATTTAGTTTAAAGGGACAGTCTAGTCAAAATTAAAATTTCATGATTCAGATAGGGCATGCAATTTTAAACACCTTTCCAATTAATTTTTATCATCAAATTTTCTTAGTTCTCTTGGTGTTCTTTGTTGAAAGTTTAGCTAAGTTTAGGTAGGCTCATATGCTAATTTCTAAGACCTCAAAGGCCACCTCTAATTTCACAGCTAGATGGCGTTAGTTCATGTGTGCTATAGAGATAACATTGTGCTCATGCCCTTGGAGTTACTTATGAGATGGCACTGATTGACTAAAATGCAAGTCTGTCAATAGAACTGAAATATGGGGGCAGCCTGCAGATGCTTAGATACAAGGTAATCACAAAGGTAAAAAGTATATTAATAAAACTGGGTTGGTTATGCAAAACTGGGGAATGGGTTATAAAGGGATTATCTATCTTTTTAAACAATAAAAAATAATAGCAAACCCCCCAAGACCCCTAACACCCCCTAAGTTACACAAAATAACAAACACTAACATTTCAACAACAAAAAACACATTACAAAAAAAAACAAAGCACTACCAAAAATAAAAAACAGTTATACCTGTTCTAAAACTAAAGTCGCCTTAAAAAAAAAAACACCCAAAAATTAAAAACCCTATACTAACACTAAAACCTACGAAAAAAAATTGCACTGAAAAGGGAATTTTGAAAGACGTTGCCCTAAAGTGATTAAGCTCTTTTACTTGGCACAAAATCCCTAATCAAAACCAAAGTAAATTCCCTCACCAAATAAAAAGCCTATCTTAAAATACCTAAATTAAAAATTACAGCTCTTTTGCCCAATAAAAAAAACATAATCTTAAGAAAAACTATCCTAAAAAAAAACAACTAAATTGAAAAACCCTATCCTAAAAAAAATTGCCCAGAAAAGGTAAAAGATCCTAAAGGGACACTCAATCAAAATTAAACTTCCATTATTCAGATAGAGCATGCCATTTTAAACAACTTTCCAATTTACTTACATTAACTAAATGTGCACAGTGTTTTTATATTTAAACGTTTTGAGTCACCAGTTCCTACTGTGCATGTGCAAGAATAAGTGTGTATGCATTTGTAAATGGCTGATGGCTGTCACATGGTACGTGTATGCATTTGTGATTGGCTGATGGCTGTCACATGGTACAGGGGGAGTGGAAAAAGACATAACTTTTAAAATTGTCAGAAAAAAAAATCTACTACTCATTTGAAGTTCAGACTAAGTGCTTATTGCATTGTCTTGTTATCTTGCATGTGTTGATTATGCAAATCTACTGTATTGACTGGTCCTTTAATCACTTTAGGGCAATGTTCTAGAAAATTACATTTTCAGGGCAATTTTTAGAGTAGGTTTTAGTGTTAGAATAGGGTTTTTTGGGTGGGCTATTTTTTTTTGTTTTTTTGTAATGTGTTTTTTTACCTTTTTTAATGTTAGTGTTTGATATTTTGTGTAATTTGGGTGCTAGGTTAGTGGTCTTGGGGGGGGGTAAGCTGTTAGGTTGTTAAGAAGTCTAGGGCTAGTTTGCATTGGGGGTTGTGGCGGTTTAGAAGTTAATAGGTTATCAGGAGTTTGTGGTGGGGGGTTATGGCAGTATAAGGGTTAATAGGTTAGGAAGTTTATTACAGTGGGTTATTGGCGGAATAGGGTTTAATAGGTTAGAAAGTTTATTGTGGTGGGCTATTGGCAGTATAGGGTTATTAGGTTAGGAAGTTTATTGAGGTGGGCTATTGGCTGTATAGGGGTTAATAGGTTAGGACGTTTCTTACTGTGAGCTTAGTTTTCGGTGGTGGGTTATGTCGGTTTAGGGTACATAGGTATATTTATTAGGCTTGGTGCTAGATATTTAAAAGGGATCCTTTACTTCACATCACCAATGCCAGTGGCGATGCTGCTTGGAATATGTCACCAGCATCACTACCCATTGCGATGTATAGTAAAACTCTTCTCTGCGATGCTGCTTTTAAACAGTAATGTCAGTACTTTTTAATGTTTTGCCAGCTTTCTCAACATTGTGTTGAATCCCTTTTAAATATATTGCCGCCTCACAGCACATACAATCATCAGAGCCAGAGTCAGAAGAGGGTGATACGGCCAATCATACGCCAAACTGCCCACCCCATAGACTAAACAGAGGACACAACTGCTCTTCTGCATACAGCCTGTTAATCCTCTAGGATGCTCTAAAGGTCTATAAGCTTAAGATCCTTATGAGACAATATGGGTCATACAGCATCCACAGTGAGGTAATTGCTGAAGCTGTAAATAAAAATTTAGCACCTGACCCTTAAAGGGTGAAATATTTACTGTACACAGCTTTGGGGAACATTTATTTTTTCATTTGACATATTTGAGGCTGGATTTACATTTTCATTTAAAGTAACAGTAAACACTGTAGTTGCAAGAACCTTCTGCAGTCTTCCAATAGAACATAAATTATGCTTACCTGATAATTTCATTTCCATCGAGGGGAGGAGAGTCCACGGCTTCATTCATTACTCATTCATTACATTGCAATTGAGTCTGGACGCCATGAGATCTATCTCCGGTGTTCCCCATCTGAGACAAATCTCCGCAAACACCTTTGGGGTGAAGAGACCATTCCCCCGGATGGAAGGATTGAATACTGAGAAAGTCCGCTTCCCAGTTGTCCACACCTGGAATGTGAATCGCTGAAAGCGAGTAGTCATGGGACAGCGCTGTGGAATCTGTTGGCGCTCTACAAATAACCAATAATAATAATAATAAAATAATAATAATAATTCTGCCCACTCCAGAATCCAAGACACCTCCCTCATCGCGAGGAAGCTCCTTGTACCCCCCGGATGGTTGATGTAGGCCACAGAGGTAATGTTGTCGGTCTGGAATCTGATGAAACTGACCGACCCCAGAGAAGGCCATGCCTTCAGAGCATTGTAAATTGCTCGTAGTTCCAGGATGTTGATCGGAAGGAGAGACTCCTCCCTGGACCACTTTCCTTGTGCCATCCTGGCACCCCAAACAGCTCCCCATCCCGTCAGACTGGCGTCAGTGGTCACAATCTCCCAGGACAGTCTCAGGAAGGATGTCCCCATGGACAACTGCTCCGGACGAATCCACCAAGAGAGGGAGTTCTGAGTCCGAGCATCCATGGATATCAGCTGTGATAGATCTGAACGATCGCCATTCCACTGTCTCAAAATGCACAATTGAAGAGGTCTGAGATGGAACCTGGCGAATGGGATGACATCTATGCTTGAAACCATGAGACCTATAACCTCTATACATTGAGCCACCGATGAGCTTGTAGAAAACTGAAGGGCAAGACAGGTGGACGCAAGCTTCCTGCATCGCTGATCCGTGAGAACTATCTTCATGGACATAGAGTCTATTATCGTGCCCAGGAACTCCACCCTGTTGTTTGGAACCAGGGAACTCTTTCCTGAGTTGATCTTCCAACCGTGAGATTGGAGCAAAAGAAGAAGATCCCTCAAATGATCCTCTGCGAGGCTGATCGACAGCGCCTGAACCAAATTGTCGTCCAGGTACGGAGCCACCACAATGCCCCTGGATCTAGCCACTGCAAGCAGCGCCCCAGAACCTTCATGAAGACTCTCAGGGCCTTCGCCAGACCAAACGGAAGGGCCACAAACTGGAAGTGTTGGTCCAGAAACGCAAATCTTAGGAACCTGAAGTGGTCCCTGTGAATTGGCACATGAAGGTAAGCGTCCTTCAAGTCTACAGTAGTCATGAACTGTCCCTCTTGAACTAGGGGCAGAATAGATCTGATCGTTTCCATTTTGAACGATGGAACACTCAAAAACCTGTTTAAACACGTTAGGTCCAGAATCAGGCAGAACGTGCCCTCCTTCTTTGGAACCACGAAAAGTTTGGAATAGTACCCTAAACCCCTTTCTGCTAGGGGTACCGGTACAATAACCCCGAGAGAGGTGGGATCCCTCACACACTCTAGAAAGGCCTCTCTCTTCTCTGGTCTTGAAGACAGGTTTGACAGGAGGAATCTGCCCTCAGGCGGATGGGATCTGAACCCTATCCTGTAACCCTGGGAGACAACTTCTAGAAACCAAGGGTCCTGAATGTCTTACAACCATGTGTCTGAGAATAGAGATAATCTGCCCCCTACGTGATCTGGAGACTGGTCGGGGGCCATCCCTTCATGCCGATTTCGTCTCAGCGGGCTTCTTGCTCTGCTTCGACTTGATCCAAGAGTGAGCTGGCTTCCTAGATCCCTTGGACTGGTCCGTTTTCGCGGTGGGTTGCTGGTGCTGGGCCTTGTCTGCACGAAAGGGACAAAAAGTAGATCCCTTAAGCTTAGTCTTCTTATCCTGTGGTAGGAAAGCACCCTTGCCTTCCATGACCGTGGATATGATCGAATCCAATCTTGGACCGAACAGGATCTTTCCTTGAAATGGAAGGGACAACAGCCTTGATTTAGAGGTCATGTCCACAGACCAAGATTTTAGCCACAGAGCCCTGCGTGCTAAAACAGAAAAAACTGACACATTCAGGCGAATAATTTGCATATTGGCATCACAGATAAAAGAATTGCCTTAATCCTCTCCTGTATCTCATTGATGGGGGTCTCCCCCGCGACCATTTCACACAGGGATTCACACCAATATGTTGCAGCTCCAGCAACCGCCGCAACTACCGCTGCTGGCTGAAAAACAAACCCTGTCTGCTGAAACATCTTTCTCAACATGTTTTCTAGCTTTTTTATCCATGGGCTCTTTAAACAATGAACTATCTTTGAGGGGAATAGTCATCCACTTTTCGAGCGTAGAGATAGCCCCATCCACCTTAGGGATGGTCCCCCACAGCTCAAGCTGAGAGTCCAGAATGGGGAACAGTTTTTTAAAAGAAGAAGAAGGGGAACCTCCAGAGTAGCATGCACCTGCCGCAGCAGAAAGCTCAAAGTCTCCATCCTAAACCTATAACCAGGCTCCTCTGCAGCCGGAAGTTTAGATGGCGCAGACTCCGACCCAGAAGGGGCCTCCTCCGAAGAGTCGGAGTGGACCTCGTCATCGTATAGAGCCTCTGGGTCTTCCATCGGCGTAGACAAACCCTGGGCCGGGCCGCCATGATACACCCTATGCTTGCACTTAGCAGAACGTGGTAAGGCATGGATCACCTTCGAAACCGCCGATTCCAGTTGGTCTGCAAAGTCTGACGGCCAACGAATCTCTCCTGAAGGAGTAACGGTTGGACCCTGAGCCGCTGAATGTGCAATCGGAGATGAATGCAGGGAACGCACCTCACAGGATGAAGAATCCTCAGAGGTGGATGGCTCAGTAGTACTAGACATCCGTTTACATTTAGATGTTGTAACTTTATCAAGGCATGTGGAACATAGTTAAGCAGGCTGATCTACCAGAACCTCCTCACAATAAACACAGGAATGAGACTTTGTTAAAGAGGGAGAGCCCTCTAACGCGTCAGAGTCCTCCATAGCTTGCGCTTTTGATCAGACTAACTAATTTACTTAAAAAGGCACCTTTATACTGCCAATGGCCGGGGCATTCACCACCAACTAGGACCCGGACCACAGAAACCGCTTTATATCTCCTGCGCCACAGATCAACAGAGAAGGAGAGATAGGCACACCCAGTCACATGGAGTGCCTGGCAGGACCGCCCCTGCACTAGGGAAAAACACGCCAAAAATGGCCGCAAATAACCTGAAAGCTCCACACATTGCCAGAGCCTCATCTCGCACATAACGCAGCAATGACACAATAAACAATATCATGTATAAACCCCCCTGTTCAATAATCCCCCTTCCAGGAATATTAACCCTTGATTCTGTAAAGAAATCTTCTATGTTATCTTCTATGTTATCATAAGTAATAAAAAAATGAAATGATCTTACCAGAATCTACGCTGTGGGACAGGAACACGGCCCTTCAAGTGTGACAGGTTAGTAGCCTCGCTCCTGACATGGACTTGAGTGTAGAAAGCAGGCAGCGAAACTCGTCAACGCTGATTGCTTGTGGAGCTGTTAATATGAGTCGGGATGGTTTTGCAGAAAGACTCTTCCTGCATCTCCAGACTCTAACTTTCGCCCAGGCTCTCACTGAGAGGCTGACAGGACTACTTAAAAATCCAGTCCCAATGCGAAGAGTACTACCCTCCATAAGAGACTACTCTGAAACTGCAGCACTTTTCTGCCATCCTCCTGTGATGAAAGGCAAAGAATGACTGGGGGATGAGGGGAGTGGGGGAGGTATTTAAGCCTTTGGCTGGGGTGTCTTTGCCTCCTCCTGGTGGCCAGGTTCTTAATTCCCAATATAGAAATATGAGAAGAAGAAATGGATATACCTGAGCACTCAAAATAGGCTAATAGGAATTCGTATTGTGAGTAGATGTATAGGACTGGGTTATATCTACATAAAACATAACTTTTATTAAACTCAATAAAAAAATATTGTATAGGTGATAAACATTCACTCCGTGTGTTGTGTGTTAAAAATAAAATAAAAAATGATGAACGCTGCAGTGCCAAATAATGGCCATACAAATTATGTCAAGTGGGTAACTGCTGGTCTCAAATGTTATTGAGTACTTAGCATTAGCAACAATAGTTAATCCAATACAAGGAGGGAAGGTACACTTCCGCGAATTATGATGCTAAATACAGAGCTCAACCATTGTGAGCCTGAACTAGCATAGCAAGTTTTGTATATAGTTACACATTAGGGTTGAACTGTAAGTAAGTCTATCTGAATTACGTGTAAGGACAGGGTCCAATACTAGTTGAGTGTAAACACTATACTGCTATCATGTATATGTTGCTAAAAACAATTATTCCCACAAGACGTGTGTGTGTGGATGGTATATCTGGCAGGGGTGTACCACAATATGCTCACGGATTGCACAAGAAACTAATCTAAAAAGAGGATTGACCTCACATCAATTATCTAGCTAGTGCAATACTGGAGCGGTACTACACCCTGTCAGAGTCCCATACTATGTGTCTTAATATTTAACAATTATATACTAGTGACCGCAATGACGTTATACACATATGCCCAGAAAAGGGCTAAAGCAATGAAAGGAATATTCCGTTATAAGTATATAATAATGCGGCTATGCGTATCTCAATTATGCACACACAAACACTATGATACTGTCAGCATTCAAATCGAGCGCCTGATGCGCATTTCGCCACCTCCGTGGCTTTCTCAAAGGCTAACCCGTCCTGCCTCCACACGAGCGGTTAAATACCGCTCAGAGCCAATCACGGGTGAGTAATCATACACACCCTCTAACGGCTGGCCAATCACATATCATCTACCCGATAGGGTAGAGGTCCGTCACATGACTTCTGATGCAGATGTATATGGGCGTGATCCATCACGCGAGTAGACACCCGCAATACCTAATATTATCTTGGGATATAGGTTATTCCCATTAGCTTGTATACGTTAATCGTAACATTGCCATAGCAATCGGGCATAATAAATAGGATCCAATTACGCAGTTGAGATTTTGTTAATCCATATTGGGTACAGAAGATAATAGCTCATAAAACAGAGTACCATTACAAGTGTTACGTTGCCTCTATTGTTGTGATGATGGCTCATATTCAGTTGCAACATATCAGTAAACTGATAGTAGTGTAGCTACAGAATGTAAAATGCTCATTTGCAAAGCTGTATCACATAGGCTCAGGGTGTAAGAATCCTATATCGTAGTAGTAGTGATGGTACATATAGGGCCGACATTTCAGCCCACACCACTTCAATTAGAAGATGTTATATAGTGGTTGAATTTATTAAGGAGCCTGAGATAGGGAAGTGGACATATATATCCATTGTCCTTAGCAATTATTAGAAGTTTTACGTTTTCACTCAGATCATATGCCTAAAGACTATTGTTGTATTCATATTTTATTGCTGTAGCAAAAAAGTGGACATCGTACACAAAGATCATCCCCTTAATGCTAAGACATAGTACTTTTATGGAAATCGTACTTTACATTCTAAAGGAAGGAGTTATAACCATCTTGTTCATTAATACCTGCTGGGGCTAAAGTATTTAACCAAAATATCCAGCGGCACTCTGCTTGTAGCAGCATATTTTCTACATTCCCTGCTCTGATCCCAGGTTTAATTACTTGTAATACCGATATTTTCAGTTCTGGTTTAGTACTGTGATTTCTTAAGTAGTGTTTAGCTACTGGGGTTAGATTCTTGCCCTTCTCTTGATCTTTAAGGCAGTTTTTAATACTACTGATATGCTCACCCAGTCGTGTACGTAGTTCCCTAGTAGTGATCCCAATGTATCTTTTGCCACATTTACATAGCAGACAGTACACCACATTTTTAGTTTTGCAGTTTGCAAATCCAAGCATCCGTTTTATGCTTCCTGTTCGTGTCGTATATTCTCTTTCATTAGATATGTACTGGCAAAAACTGCAAGTGCCACAAGCATATGTTCCGCATATGTATTTATTCGTTTTCCTTTTTGTAAAATGGCTTTTAACCAGCAAGCTACCTATTGTTGGTGCTCTTCTCCAGCTTGTCTTTATTCTATCACCTACATATGGTGATAAGTCTTTGTCAGACTTCAAAATTCCACTATGTTTATTCAAGATATTTGAGATTTTGTCATGGTTGTTATTATAGGTAGTTACAAATCTGACTTCCTTTTCAGCAGTTCTAATCTTCTTTTTAGGAGTCAAAAGTGTATCCCTTGGTGTTCTTTTCGCTCTCTGGTAGGCTTTGCGTATTACTTTACGACTGTATCCTCTCTCCTTCAGTCGTTGTTTCAATTCTCTTGCTCTCTCATTAAAGACTTTAAAGTCCGTACAGTTTCTCCTTATTCTGAGAAATTCTCCTGTGGGGATAGCATTTTTGGTTCCTCTGGTATGGCAACTATCGTATTGGAGAATTGAGTTAGTAGCTGTTTCTTTCCTAAACAGATCAGTTTTTATGTAATTGTTCTCATCTCTATAGATATTGATGTCCAGAAATTCCACTTTGTTTCTGTTTATGTGGTATGTTAGTTTCAGATTGATGTCGTTCTGATTAAGTTTGGTAATAAATTCCTTAAACATCTCTTCACTGCCCGTCCATATTATGAAGAGATCATCTATGTATCGACACCACATATTTACATGATCAGTATATTCAGACATACTGTCAGTGAAAACATATACACTCTCCCACCACCCTAAATAGATGTTAGCATAGGTGGGGGCGCAGGATGACCCCATGGCGGTGCCCTGGATCTGCAAATAGAAATTGTCATTAAACACAAAGTAGTTGTGCGTTAGTACAAATTGCAGTAGTTTGATCACAAATTTATTTCTCTCAGACCTGTCGTTGGATTGCATACTTAGGAAAAATTCAACCGCTTTCAATCCGAATTCATGTTTAATAGAAGTATAGAGCGATTCAACATCACAAGTGACCAAGAAAGAATCTTGTTCAAGTATCAAGTCATTTATTTTGCTCAATACATCCATAGTGTCCCTTGTGTAGGATGGTAGTGCCCATACTATCTCTCTCAAATACAGATCCAAGAATTTGCTTCCTTGTTCACACAGGCTGTTTATGCTAGACACAATGGGTCTACCTGGTGGTGAATCTCTATTTTTGTGGATTTTAGGTAAGAAGTAGATAGTAGCAATCCTTGGATTCTTGACTTGTAGGAACGAATGTTCCTTAACACTGATTAGATTGTCTGCTTTTGCTTCATTGATCAGTAAAAGATAGTCATTCAAGAACTGAGATGTTGGATTGGAAAAAAGGGGTTTATAGCATTTCCGGTCTTTTAATTGTCTATTGGCTTCATTAATGTATTTGTCTTTCCCCCAGATTACAATATTACCTCCTTTGTCCGACGGTTTGATGATCACATCATCCCATGAACTGATTTCTTTTAAAGCCTCTTCTTCTTTCTTAGTGATGTTTCTTACTTTTATGTCTGGTAATTCTAAGAAGTCATTCATGACCATTCTCAAAAATACCTCAACTTGTGGTACCCCTTGGACAAATTTGATTTAATTAAGGATCTACACCTTTACTGTAGAAAATTAGTACTAAAGAAAATGTACAGTACTCATGAGGACAATTTAACTTCAGATCTCCAAACACTAGACACTCTGATTGAATTACTAAATGAGAATGAAGGAACTGAAACAAATATAAATGATAAGTTTCTTGACAAACAAATTAGACTTAAATCCCAATATATGCCACCAACCTCGAAGGTACCACAAGTTGAGGTATTTTTGAGAATGGTCATGAATGACTTCTTAGAATTACCAGACATAAAAGTAAGAAACATCACTAAGAAAGAAGAAGAGGCTTTAAAAGAAATCAGTTCATGGGATGATGTGATCATCAAACCGTCGGACAAAGGAGGTAATATTGTAATCTGGGGGAAAGACAAATACATTAATGAAGCCAATAGACAATTAAAAGACCGGAAATGCTATAAACCCCTTTTTTCCAATCCAACATCTCAGTTCTTGAATGACTATCTTTTACTGATCAATGAAGCAAAAGCAGACAATCTAATCAGTGTTAAGGAACATTCGTTCCTACAAGTCAAGAATCCAAGGATTGCTACTATCTACTTCTTACCTAAAATCCACAAAAATAGAGATTCACCACCAGGTAGACCCATTGTGTCTAGCATAAACAGCCTGTGTGAACAAGGAAGCAAATTCTTGGATCTGTATTTGAGAGAGATAGTATGGGCACTACCATCCTACACAAGGGACACTATGGATGTATTGAGCAAAATAAATGACTTGATACTTGAACAAGATTCTTTCTTGGTCACTTGTGATGTTGAATCGCTCTATACTTCTATTAAACATGAATTCGGATTGAAAGCGGTTGAATTTTTCCTAAGTATGCAATCCAACGACAGGTCTGAGAGAAATAAATTTGTGATCAAACTACTGCAATTTGTACTAACGCACAACTACTTTGTGTTTAATGACAATTTCTATTTGCAGATCCAGGGCACCGCCATGGGGTCATCCTGCGCCCCCACCTATGCTAACATCTATTTAGGGTGGTGGGAGAGTGTATATGTTTTCACTGACAGTATGTCTGAATATACTGATCATGTAAATATGTGGTGTCGATACATAGATGATCTCTTCATAATATGGACGGGCAGTGAAGAGATGTTTAAGGAATTTATTACCAAACTTAATCAGAACGACATCAATCTGAAACTAACATACCACATAAACAGAAACAAAGTGGAATTTCTGGACATCAATATCTATAGAGATGAGAACAATTACATAAAAACTGATCTGTTTAGGAAAGAAACAGCTACTAACTCAATTCTCCAATACGATAGTTGCCATACCAGAGGAACCAAAAATGCTATCCCCACAGGAGAATTTCTCAGAATAAGGAGAAACTGTACGGACTTTAAAGTCTTTAATGAGAGAGCAAGAGAATTGAAACAACGACTGAAGGAGAGAGGATACAGTCGTAAAGTAATACGCAAAGCCTACCAGAGAGCGAAAAGAACACCAAGGGATACACTTTTGACTCCTAAAAAGAAGATTAGAACTGCTGAAAAGGAAGTCAGATTTGTAACTACCTATAATAACAACCATGACAAAATCTCAAATATCTTGAATAAACATAGTGGAATTTTGAAGTCTGACAAAGACTTATCACCATATGTAGGTGATAGAATAAAGACAAGCTGGAGAAGAGCACCAACAATAGGTAGCTTGCTGGTTAAAAGCCCTTTTACAAAAAGGAAAACGAATAAATACATATGCGGAACATATGCTTGTGGCACTTGCAGTTTTTGCCAGTACATATCTAATGAAAGAGAATATAAGACACGAACAGGAAGCATAAAACGGATGCTTGGATTTGCAAACTGCAAAACTAAAAATGTGGTGTACTGTCTGCTATGTAAATGTGGCAAAAGATACATTGGGATCACTACTAGGGAACTACGTACACGACTGGGTGAGCATATCAGTAGTATTAAAAACTGCCTTAAAGATCAAGAGAAGGGCAAGAATCTAACCCCAGTAGCTAAACACTACTTAAGAAATCACAGTACTAAACCAGAACTGAAAATATCGGTATTACAAGTAATTAAACCTGGGATCAGAGCAGGGAATGTAGAAAATATGCTGCTACAAGCAGAGTGCCGCTGGATATTTTGGTTAAATACTTTAGCCCCAGCAGGTATTAATGAACAAGATGGTTATAACTCCTTCCTTTAGAATGTAAAGTACGATTTCCATAAAAGTACTATGTCTTAGCATTAAGGGGATGATCTTTGTGTACGATGTCCACTTTTTTGCTACAGCAATAAAATATGAATACAACAATAGTCTTTAGGCATATGATCTGAGTGAAAACGTAAAACTTCTAATAATTGCTAAGGACAATGGATATATATGTCCACTTCCCTATCTCAGGCTCCTTAATAAATTCAACCACTATATAACATCTTCTAATTGAAGTGGTGTGGGCTGAAATGTCGGCCCTATATGTACCATCACTACTACTACGATATAGGATTCTTACACCCTGAGCCTATGTGATACAGCTTTGCAAATGAGCATTTTACATTCTGTAGCTACACTACTATCAGTTTACTGATATGTTGCAACTGAATATGAGCCATCATCACAACAATAGAGGCAACGTAACACTTGTAATGGTACTCTGTTTTATGAGCTATTATCTTCTGTACCCAATATGGATTAACAAAATCTCAACTGCGTAATTGGATCCTATTTATTATGCCCGATTGCTATGGCAATGTTACGATTAACGTATACAAGCTAATGGGAATAACCTATATCCCAAGATAATATTAGGTATTGCGGGTGTCTACTCGCGTGATGGATCACGCCCATATACATCTGCATCAGAAGTCATGTGACGGACCTCTACCCTATCGGGTAGATGATATGTGATTGGCCAGCCGTTAGAGGGTGTGTATGATTACTCACCCGTGATTGGCTCTGAGCGGTATTTAACCGCTCGTGTGGAGGCAGGACGGGTTAGCCTTTGAGAAAGCCACGGAGGTGGCGAAATGCGCATCAGGCGCTCGATTTGAATGCTGACAGTATCATAGTGTTTGTGTGTGCATAATTGAGATACGCATAGCCGCATTATTATATACTTATAACGGAATATTCCTTTCATTGCTTTAGCCCTTTTCTGGGCATATGTGTATAACGTCATTGCGGTCACTAGTATATAATTGTTAAATATTAAGACACATAGTATGGGACTCTGACAGGGTGTAGTACCGCTCCAGTATTGCACTAGCTAGATAATTGATGTGAGGTCAATCCTCTTTTTAGATTAGTTTCTTGTGCAATCCGTGAGCATATTGTGGTACACCCCTGCCAGATATACCATCCACACACACACGTCTTGTGGGAATAATTGTTTTTAGCAACATATACATGATAGCAGTATAGTGTTTACACTCAACTAGTATTGGACCCTGTCCTTACACGTAATTCAGATAGACTTACTTACAGTTCAACCCTAATGTGTAACTATATACAAAACTTGCTATGCTAGTTCAGGCTCACAATGGTTGAGCTCTGTATTTAGCATCATAATTCGCGGAAGTGTACCTTCCCTCCTTGTATTGGATTAACTATTGTTGCTAATGCTAAGTACTCAATAACATTTGAGACCAGCAGTTACCCACTTGACATAATTTGTATGGCCATTATTTGGCACTGCAGCGTTCATCATTTTTTATTTTATTTTTAACACACAACACACGGAGTGAATGTTTATCACCTATACAATATTTTTTTATTGAGTTTAATAAAAGTTATGTTTTATGTAGATATAACCCAGTCCTATACATCTACTCACAATACGAATTCCTATTAGCCTATTTTGAGTGCTCAGGTATATCCATTTCTTCTTCTCATATTTCTATGTTAACACAGGATATTGAGCACCCCCCCACTCCGTTATTACTCTGACGAAGGAAAGACAATTTTCCTCCCTATAGATAGGAGTTAATTTTGTTGGGGAACGTATAAGCACTACTATTATAATAATATTCCTCTTCTCGAAACTCTTAAACTGATTATATCTATCCGCTGTTTAGGACAGCATTCTGAGGAACAACTTAGCTAACGCAAATACTTACCTAAGAAGGTAAGTGACTGGCCAAGTCACTAAGATATACAATAAAAATGACGCATAGTCTGTCACAAGACTTTAGAAACAGACAGGATCAGAGACTGAAAGATATAGATAAAACCTTTGCCCTGGCATGTGATACTGAAACTACCATCAACACAATAATAGAAAATTGGGAAGAGGGTCTAAAATCCTTGAATTACTTGATTAAAAAACACACGCGCTCTTTTTGGAATAAGAGCGCGTATGATAAATACCTGGCCAAACATATCATACCCAGAGGTCTTAGAGTACGCCTTTTTCCTACCTTCTCCTTTCACATCGATAGTTACAAAGACAGATGGGAGCAGGCATTGATTAACTGCTCCGAAATTTTGGTTGCGATTTTATCTGACTATGAGACTGAAGTCATGTCAGAATTGGACAAAGAAATCAGTGAATACAATGTGAAATTACAAAAATTTGAAACACTGGATAAATTTAAAGAATCATACAAAGAGATGAGAGAGGAGCTAGACAAGAAAGAAAAAGAGATAATACAGACTAAGTGCTCTAAGATGAAGAGAGATATGATAGACTTTGAGAAAGGAAGGATATTCACATGGGATGATAAGCAACCGAGACGGAGACCACCCAATAGCCTGCCCCCACCCAAGACGACACACCAATCAGATTGTGAGTCGTCGGCAGTGGAGGACAGTGATTCTGAAAGTAACACCAATAGACCAGGTACGAGCAGTTTTTTAGGAAGAGATATGACACATTTAGACAAAGATACGAGAAACCCACCAGAAGGGGCAAAAAAAGAAAACAGGACCCTACGAGATCGGGCACGGTGGGGGTACAGATCAGACAACGGGTACAGGAGAAGAGAGGATTGGGGGAAGCGCCCGAGGTGGTGAATGGGGATGATAATAAATTACAAATTATCAACCTAACACAAAGAACGATTACGGAAATACAAACCCTTGTTCTGTCTAGAGGTCTATCCTTTTCTCCATCTCCCCCCCTTGGACAAATTTGATTTAATTAAGGATCTACACCTTTACTGTAGAAAATTAGTACTAAAGAAAATGTACAGTACTCATGAGGACAATTTAACTTCAGATCTCCAAACACTAGACACTCTGATTGAATTACTAAATGAGAATGAAGGAACTGAAACAAATATAAATGATAAGTTTCTTGACAAACAAATTAGACTTAAATCCCAATATATGCCACCAACCTCGAAGGTACCACAAGTTGAGGTATTTTTGAGAATGGTCATGAATGACTTCTTAGAATTACCAGACATAAAAGTAAGAAACATCACTAAGAAAGAAGAAGAGGCTTTAAAAGAAATCAGTTCATGGGATGATGTGATCATCAAACCGTCGGACAAAGGAGGTAATATTGTAATCTGGGGGAAAGACAAATACATTAATGAAGCCAATAGACAATTAAAAGACCGGAAATGCTATAAACCCCTTTTTTCCAATCCAACATCTCAGTTCTTGAATGACTATCTTTTACTGATCAATGAAGCAAAAGCAGACAATCTAATCAGTGTTAAGGAACATTCGTTCCTACAAGTCAAGAATCCAAGGATTGCTACTATCTACTTCTTACCTAAAATCCACAAAAATAGAGATTCACCACCAGGTAGACCCATTGTGTCTAGCATAAACAGCCTGTGTGAACAAGGAAGCAAATTCTTGGATCTGTATTTGAGAGAGATAGTATGGGCACTACCATCCTACACAAGGGACACTATGGATGTATTGAGCAAAATAAATGACTTGATACTTGAACAAGATTCTTTCTTGGTCACTTGTGATGTTGAATCGCTCTATACTTCTATTAAACATGAATTCGGATTGAAAGCGGTTGAATTTTTCCTAAGTATGCAATCCAACGACAGGTCTGAGAGAAATAAATTTGTGATCAAACTACTGCAATTTGTACTAACGCACAACTACTTTGTGTTTAATGACAATTTCTATTTGCAGATCCAGGGCACCGCCATGGGGTCATCCTGCGCCCCCACCTATGCTAACATCTATTTAGGGTGGTGGGAGAGTGTATATGTTTTCACTGACAGTATGTCTGAATATACTGATCATGTAAATATGTGGTGTCGATACATAGATGATCTCTTCATAATATGGACGGGCAGTGAAGAGATGTTTAAGGAATTTATTACCAAACTTAATCAGAACGACATCAATCTGAAACTAACATACCACATAAACAGAAACAAAGTGGAATTTCTGGACATCAATATCTATAGAGATGAGAACAATTACATAAAAACTGATCTGTTTAGGAAAGAAACAGCTACTAACTCAATTCTCCAATACGATAGTTGCCATACCAGAGGAATCAAAAATGCTATCCCCACAGGAGAATTTCTCAGAATAAGGAGAAACTGTACGGACTTTAAAGTCTTTAATGAGAGAGCAAGAGAATTGAAACAACGACTGAAGGAGAGAGGATACAGTCGTAAAGTAATACGCAAAGCCTACCAGAGAGCGAAAAGAACACCAAGGGATACACTTTTGACTCCTAAAAAGAAGATTAGAACTGCTGAAAAGGAAGTCAGATTTGTAACTACCTATAATAACAACCATGACAAAATCTCAAATATCTTGAATAAACATAGTGGAATTTTGAAGTCTGACAAAGACTTATCACCATATGTAGGTGATAGAATAAAGACAAGCTGGAGAAGAGCACCAACAATAGGTAGCTTGCTGGTTAAAAGCCATTTTACAAAAAGGAAAACGAATAAATACATATGCGGAACATATGCTTGTGGCACTTGCAGTTTTTGCCAGTACATATCTAATGAAAGAGAATATAAGACACGAACAGGAAGCATAAAACGGATGCTTGGATTTGCAAACTGCAAAACTAAAAATGTGGTGTACTGTCTGCTATGTAAATGTGGCAAAAGATACATTGGGATCACTACTAGGGAACTACGTACACGACTGGGTGAGCATATCAGTAGTATTAAAAACTGCCTTAAAGATCAAGAGAAGGGCAAGAATCTAACCCCAGTAGCTAAACACTACTTAAGAAATCACAGTACTAAACCAGAACTGAAAATATCGGTATTACAAGTAATTAAACCTGGGATCAGAGCAGGGAATGTAGAAAATATGCTGCTACAAGCAGAGTGCCGCTGGATATTTTGGTTAAATACTTTAGCCCCAGCAGGTATTAATGAACAAGATGGTTATAACTCCTTCCTTTAGAATGTAAAGTACGATTTCCATAAAAGTACTATGTCTTAGCATTAAGGGGATGATCTTTGTGTACGATGTCCACTTTTTTGCTACAGCAATAAAATATGAATACAACAATAGTCTTTAGGCATATGATCTGAGTGAAAACGTAAAACTTCTAATAATTGCTAAGGACAATGGATATATATGTCCACTTCCCTATCTCAGGCTCCTTAATAAATTCAACCACTATATAACATCTTCTAATTGAAGTGGTGTGGGCTGAAATGTCGGCCCTATATGTACCATCACTACTACTACGATATAGGATTCTTACACCCTGAGCCTATGTGATACAGCTTTGCAAATGAGCATTTTACATTCTGTAGCTACACTACTATCAGTTTACTGATATGTTGCAACTGAATATGAGCCATCATCACAACAATAGAGGCAACGTAACACTTGTAATGGTACTCTGTTTTATGAGCTATTATCTTCTGTACCCAATATGGATTAACAAAATCTCAACTGCGTAATTGGATCCTATTTATTATGCCCGATTGCTATGGCAATGTTACGATTAACGTATACAAGCTAATGGGAATAACCTATATCCCAAGATAATATTAGGTATTGCGGGTGTCTACTCGCGTGATGGATCACGCCCATATACATCTGCATCAGAAGTCATGTGACGGACCTCTACCCTATCGGGTAGATGATATGTGATTGGCCAGCCGTTAGAGGGTGTGTATGATTACTCACCCGTGATTGGCTCTGAGCGGTATTTAACCGCTCGTGTGGAGGCAGGACGGGTTAGCCTTTGAGAAAGCCACGGAGGTGGCGAAATGCGCATCAGGCGCTCGATTTGAATGCTGACAGTATCATAGTGTTTGTGTGTGCATAATTGAGATACGCATAGCCGCATTATTATATACTTATAACGGAATATTCCTTTCATTGCTTTAGCCCTTTTCTGGGCATATGTGTATAACGTCATTGCGGTCACTAGTATATAATTGTTAAATATTAAGACACATAGTATGGGACTCTGACAGGGTGTAGTACCGCTCCAGTATTGCACTAGCTAGATAATTGATGTGAGGTCAATCCTCTTTTTAGATTAGTTTCTTGTGCAATCCGTGAGCATATTGTGGTACACCCCTGCCAGATATACCATCCACACACACACGTCTTGTGGGAATAATTGTTTTTAGCAACATATACATGATAGCAGTATAGTGTTTACACTCAACTAGTATTGGACCCTGTCCTTACACGTAATTCAGATAGACTTACTTACAGTTCAACCCTAATGTGTAACTATATACAAAACTTGCTATGCTAGTTCAGGCTCACAATGGTTGAGCTCTGTATTTAGCATCATAATTCGCGGAAGTGTACCTTCCCTCCTTGTATTGGATTAACTATTGTTGCTAATGCTAAGTACTCAATAACATTTGAGACCAGCAGTTACCCACTTGACATAATTTGTATGGCCATTATTTGGCACTGCAGCGTTCATCATTTTTTATTTTATTTTTAACACACAACACACGGAGTGAATGTTTATCACCTATACAATATTTTTTTATTGAGTTTAATAAAAGTTATGTTTTATGTAGATATAACCCAGTCCTATACATCTACTCACAATACGAATTCCTATTAGCCTATTTTGAGTGCTCAGGTATATCCATTTCTTCTTCTCATATTTCTATGTTAACACAGGATATTGAGCACCCCCCCACTCCGTTATTACTCTGACGAAGGAAAGACAATTTTCCTCCCTATAGATAGGAGTTAATTTTGTTGGGGAACGTATAAGCACTACTATTATAATAATATTCCTCTTCTCGAAACTCTTAATCTTAATTCCCAATAGTAATGAATGAAGACGTGGACTTTCCTCCCCTATAGATGGAAATAAACATACTAGGTGATTAAATGCATAAACATTTTGTTTGCTGCAATTGGTTTTCTGTAGTCAAACTCTACCCACCATTTGCTGTATTTGAAGGAGGCTTGTTACTGGAGCAAACACAGGCAAGCACTGTCATTTTGTTAGCAAAATATCCATTGATTTGCAGTCTTTTATCATCTCTCCTAAAGACAAATAGGAACATATTTGGCAAAGTTAGGCTTGTTTTGTCTGCAGTGTGCAATTCCAATTCTTAGAACTAAAAAAAACTTACTTTTCTGCCTCAAATGAAGGAAAGGGGGCTAAAATAAATAGTGAAAGTATCTTACAAAGTTTTTTTACCACACATAAATAAACATTTTGGGCTAGATTACAAGTGGTCGCAAACTATTGCGCTCAGGTTTACACGAATATTTGCGCACAGGTTAAATTGCACTCATTGAGCACTATCGCCAAAAATATATTACAAAGTACAGTTACACTTATAATAACACTGTCTAAAAAAAATTATTTTAAAAAAAAATGCACACAAAAGTGCTAAAAAGATATGAGATCTTAGGTGTTAGAAAAAAAAGGCAGACAAAGGACTTTAACATAGAGATACATACATATACATGTCTAAAGATGTAAATGTATGTACAGTATATATATATATATATATATATATATATATATATATATATATATATATATATATCTGTATACATGTGTACAAATGTATTTATGTATTTATATATGTATTTACAGACATATATACACATAAACACATATGTACACATATATACACATATATAAGTGCATTGGAGCCCTTTGCAGTTAAGGTGAATGTAAATTTTGATGCTAAAGTGCCCGGTTTTTAAAAATTTGATTAAAAACAGGGGCACTTTAATTCATAAAAATTTACATTTCACTTGTGTTGTGAAAAAAAACTTACCTTTTAATCTTCACAGCAGCTCCAGGTTCCTCCACCCGTCGCAAAGCCTCTTCCTGGGTCTAAAATGAGGATGACCAATGCATCATTTCTGGCGTCAGAAATGATGACTTGCGACGACTGGGGGAAGCTGGAGCTTTCACAACTTGAGTGAAATGTAAATTTTTATGAAATAAAGTGCCCCTGTTTTTAATCAAATTTTTAAAAACCGGGCACTTTTAGCATCAAAATTTACATTCACTTTAATTAAATGAAAACATGTAAAACCATATTTATATAATATTAATTTTTAATAAAGTGTTAAAGTGTGTATTTATTGTAACTATTTTACATTCCAATGTCCTGCACATAGCAGAATATGTTCTATGTATTTTTTAAGAGACATTCCTATATATATATATATATATATATATATATATATATATATATATATATATATATATATATATATATATATACAGGTAGCCCTCATTTTACAACGGTTCAATTTACACCGTTTCAGAATAACAACATTTTTTTCCAGTCATGTGACTGCTATTGAAAAGCATTGAGAAGCAGTGCATTTATTAAAATAGCCAGTAGGTGGAACTGTCCGCTTGTGTTGAAGCAAAGCCAAGCAAGCTGAAATTAATCAGTTTAACCAGACCTGAGCTATCAAGCAGATTTCAAAGGATCAAGATCTTCCTGTCTATAAATCAGTCCAGATTGGAATGCATAGAAAGAACTGTTTGCAGAAAAATGCAAGTGAAGTCTGTGTTGTGTGATTATTTTATTAGGTATTAATGCTGTTTAGCAAATGTTTTTGTTCATTTAACTTAGTTTAATTATATATTCTGTGTTGTGTGATTATTTTATTAGGTTTATAATGCTGTTTAGCATTAAAAATCTTAATTTCTCCAACATAGGTGTGTCCGGTCCACGGCGTCATCCTTACTTGTGGGATATTCTCTTCCCCAACAGGAAATGGCAAAGAGCCCAGCAAAGCTGGTCACATGATCCCTCCTAGGCTCCGCCTACCCCAGTCATTCTCTTTGCCGTTGTACAGGCAACATCTCCACTGAGATGGCTTAGAGTTTTTTAGTGTTTAACTGTAGTTTTTATTATTCAATCAAGAGTTTGTTATTTTAAAATAGTGCTGGTATGTACTATTTACTCAGAAACAGAAAAGAGATGAAGATTTCTGTTTGTATGAGGAAAATGATTTTAGCAACCGTCACTAAAATCCATGGCTGTTCCACACAGGACTGTTGAGAGCAATTAACTTCAGTTGGGGGAACAGTGAGCAGTCTCTTGCTGCTTGAGGTATGACACATTCTAACAAGACGATGTAATGCTGGAAGCTGTCATTTTCCCTATGGGATCCGGTAAGCCATGTTTATTAAGATCGTAAATAAGGGCTTCACAAGGGCTTATTAAGACTGTAGACTTTTTCTGGGCTAAATCGATTCATTATTAACACATATTTAGCCTTGAGGAATCATTTAATCTGGGTATTTTGATATAATAATATCGGCAGGCACTGTTTTAGACACCTTATTCTTTAGGGGCTTTCCCAAATCATAGGCAGAGCCTCATTTTCGCGCCGGTGTTGCGCACTTGTTTTTGAGAGGCATGACATGCAGTCGCATGTGAGAGGAGCTCTGATACTTAGAAAAGACTTTCTGAAGGCGTCATTTGGTATCGTATTCCCCTTTGGGCTTGGTTGGGTCTCAGCAAAGCAGATACCAGGGACTGTAAAGGGGTTAAAGTTAAAAACGGCTCCGGTTCCGTTATTTTAAGGGTTAAAGCTTCCAAATTTGGTGTGCAATACTTTTAAGGCTTTAAGACACTGTGGTGAAAATTTGGTGAATTTTGAACAATTCCTTCATATTTTTTCGCAATTGCAGTAATAAAGTGTGTTCAGTTTAAAATTTAAAGTGACAGTAACGGTTTTATTTTAAAACGTTTTTTGTACTTTGTTATCAAGTTTATGCCTGTTTAACATGTCTGAACTACCAGATAGACTGTGTTCTGAATGTGGGGAAGCCAGAATTCCTATTCATTTAAATAAATGTGATTTATGTGACAATGACAATGATGCCCAAGATGATTCCTCAAGTGAGGGGAGTAAGCATGGTACTGCATCATTCCCTCCTTCGTCTACACGAGTCTTGCCCACTCAGGAGGCCCCTAGTACATCTAGAGCGCCAATACTCCTTACTATGCAACAATTAACGGCTGTAATGGATAATTCTGTCAAAAACATTTTAGCCAAAATGAACACTTATCAGCGTAAGCGCGACTGCTCTGTTTTAGATACTGAAGAGCATGACGACGCTGATAATAATGGTTCTGAAGGGCCCCTAAACCAGTCTGATGGGGCCAGGGAGGTTTTGTCTGAGGGAGAAATTACTGATTCAGGGAACATTTCTCAACAAGCTGAACCTGATGTGATTACGTTTAAATTTAAGTTGGAACATCTCCGCATTCTGCTTAAGGAGGTATTATCCACTCTGGATGACTGTGACAAGTTGGTCATCCCAGAGAAACTATGTAAAATGGACAAGTTCCTAGAGGTCCCGGGGCTCCCAGAAGCTTTTCCTATACCCAAGCGGGTGGCGGACATTGTTAATAAAGAATGGGAAAGGCCCGGTATTCCTTTCGTCCCTCCCCCCATATTTAAAAAATTGTTTCCTATGGTCGACCCCAGAAAGGACTTATGGCAGACAGTCCCCAAGGTCGAGGGAGCGGTTTCCACTTTAAATAAACGCACCACTATACCCATAGAGGATAGTTGTGCTTTCAAAGATCCTATGGATAAAAAATTAGAAGGTTTACTTAAAAAGATGTTTGTTCAGCAGGGTTACCTTCTACAACCAATTTCATGCATTGTCCCTGTCGCTACAGCCGCGTGTTTCTGGTTCGATGAGCTGATAAAGGCGGTCGATAGTGATTCTCCTCCTTATGAGGAGATTATGGACAGAATCAATGCTCTCAAATTGGCTAATTCTTTCACCCTAGACGCCACTTTGCAATTGGCTAGGTTAGCGGCTAAGAATTCTGGGTTTGCTATTGTGGCGTGCAGAGCGCTTTGGTTGAAATCTTGGTCAGCTGATGCGTCTTCCAAGAACAAGCTACTTAACATTCCTTTCAAGGGGAAAACGCTGTTTGGCCCTGACTTGAAAGAGATTATCTCTGATATCACTGGGGGTAAGGGCCACGCCCTTCCTCAGGATCGGCCTTTCAAGGCAAAAAATAAACCTAATTTTCGTCCCTTTCGTAGAAACGGACCAGCCCAAAGTGCTACGTCCTCTAAGCAAGAGGGTAATACTTCTCAAGCCAAGCCAGCTTGGAGACCAATGCAAGGCTGGAACAAGGGAAAGCAGGCCAAGAAACCTGCCACTGCTGCCAAGACAGCATGAAATGTTGGCCCCCGATCCGGGACCGGATCTGGTGGGGGGCAGACTCTCTCTCTTCGCTCAGGCTTGGGCAAGAGATGTTCTGGATCCTTGGGCGCTAGAAATAGTCTCCCAAGGTTATCTTCTGGAATTCAAAGGGCTTCCCCCAAGGGGGAGGTTCCACAGGTCCCAGTTGTCTTCAGACCACATAAAAAGACAGGCATTCTTACATTGTGTAGAAGACCTGTTAAAAATGGGAGTGATTCATCCTGTTCCATTAGGAGAACAAGGGATGGGGTTCTACTCCAATCTGTTCATAGTTCCCAAAAAAGAGGGAACGTTCAGACCAATCTTAGATCTCAAGATCTTAAACAAGTTTCTCAAGGTTCCATCGTTCAAGATGGAAACCATTCGAACTATTCTTCCTTCCATCCAGGAAGGTCAATTCATGACCACGGTGGATTTAAAGGATGCGTATCTACATATTCCTATCCACAAGGAACATCATCGGTTCCTAAGGTTCGCATTCCTGGACAAGCATTACCAGTTCGTGGCGCTTCCTTTCGGATTAGCCACTGCTCCAAGGATTTTCACAAAGGTACTAGGGTCCCTTCTAGCTGTGCTAAGACCAAGGGGCATTGCTGTAGTACCTTACTTGGACGACATTCTGATTCAAGCGTCGTCCCTTCCTCAAGCAAAGGCTCACACGGACATTGTCCTGGCCTTTCTCAGATCTCACGGATGGAAAGTGAACGTGGAAAAGAGTTCTCTATCTCCGTCAACAAGGGTTCCCTTCTTGGGAACAATAATAGACTCCTTAGAAATGAGGATTTTTCTGACAGAGGCCAGAAAAACAAAACTTCTAGACTCTTGTCGGATACTTCATTCCGTTCCTCTTCCTTCCATAGCGCAGTGCATGGAAGTGATAGGTTTGATGGTAGCGGCAATGGACATAGTTCCTTTTGCGCGCATTCATCTAAGACCATTACAACTGTGCATGCTCAGTCAGTGGAATGGGGACTATACAGACTTGTCTCCGAAGATACAAGTAAATCAGAGGACCAGGGACTCACTCCGTTGGTGGCTGTCCCTGGACAACCTGTCACAAGGGATGACATTCCGCAGACCAGAGTGGGTCATTGTCACGACCGACGCCAGTCTGATGGGCTGGGGCGCGGTCTGGGGATCCCTGAAAGCTCAGGGTCTTTGGTCTCGGGAAGAATCTCTTCTACCGATAAATATTCTGGAACTGAGAGCGATATTCCATGCTCTCAAGGCTTGGCCTCAGCTAGCGAGAGCCAAGTTCATACGGTTTCAATCAGACAACATGACAACTGTTGCGTACATCAACCATCAGGGGGGAACAAGGAGTTCCCTAGCGATGGAAGAAGTGACCAAAATCATTCTATGGGCGGAGTCTCACTCCTGCCACCTGTCTGCTATCCACATCCCAGGAGTGGAAAATTGGGAAGCGGATTTTCTGAGTCGTCAGACATTGCATCCGGGGGAGTGGGAACTCCATCCGGAAATCTTTGCCCAAGTCACTCAGCTGTGGGGCATTCCAGACATGGATCTGATGGCCTCTCGTCAGAACTTCAAAGTTCCTTGCTACGGGTCCAGATCCAGGGATCCCAAGGCGGCTCTAGTGGATGCACTAGTAGCACCTTGGACCTTCAAACTAGCTTATGTGTTCCCGCCGTTTCCTCTCATCCCCAGGCTGGTAGCCAGGATCAATCAGGAGAGGGCGTCGGTGATCTTGATAGCTCCTGCGTGGCCACGCAGGACTTGGTATGCAGATCTGGTGAATATGTCATCGGCTCCACCTTGGAAGCTACCTTTGAGACGAGACCTTCTTGTTCAGGGTCCGTTCGAACATCCGAATCTGGTTTCACTCCAACTGACTGCTTGGAGATTGAACGCTTGATCTTATCGAAGCGAGGGTTCTCAGATTCTGTTATCGATACTCTTGTTCAGGCTAGAAAGCCTGTAACTAGAAAGATTTACCACAAAATTTGGAAAAAATATATCTGTTGGTGTGAATCTAAAGGATTCCCTTGGGACAAGGTTAAGATTCCTAAGATTCTATCCTTCCTTCAAGAAGGATTGGAAAAAGGATTATCTGCAAGTTCCCTGAAGGGACAGATTTCTGCCTTGTCTGTGTTACTTCACAAAAAGCTGGCAGCTGTGCCAGATGTTCAAGCCTTTGTTCAGGCTCTGGTTAGAATCAAGCCTGTTTACAAACCTTTGACTCCTCCTTGGAGTCTCAACTTAGTTCTTTCAGTTCTTCAGGGGGTTCCGTTTGAACCCTTACATTCCGTTGATATTAAGTTATTATCTTGGAAAGTTTTGTTTTTGGTTGCAATTTCTTCTGCTAGAAGAGTTTCGGAACTATCTGCTCTGCAGTGTTCTCCTCCTTATCTGGTGTTCCATGCAGATAAGGTGGTTTTACGTACTAAACCTGGTTTTCTTCCAAAAGTTGTTTCTAACAAAAACATTAACCAGGAGATTATCGTACCTTCTCTGTGTCCGAAACCAGTTTCGAAGAAGGAACGTTTGTTGCACAACTTGGATGTTGTTCGCGCTCTAAAATTCTATTTAGATGCTACAAAGGATTTTAGACAAACATCTTCCTTGTTTGTTGTTTATTCCGGTAAAAGGAGAGGTCAAAAAGCAACTTCTACCTCTCTCTCTTTTTGGATTAAAAGCATCATCAGATTGGCTTACGAGACTGCCGGAAGGCAGCCTCCCGAAAGAATCACAGCTCATTCCACTAGGGCTGTGGCTTCCACATGGGCCTTCAAGAACGAGGCTTCTGTTGATCAGATATGTAGGGCAGCGACTTGGTCTTCACTGCACACTTTTACCAAATTTTACAAGTTTGATACTTTTGCTTCTTCTGAGGCTATTTTTGGGAGAAAGGTTTTGCAAGCCGTGGTGCCTTCCATTTAGGTGACCTGATTTGCTCCCTCCCTTCATCCGTGTCCTAAAGCTTTGGTATTGGTTCCCACAAGTAAGGATGACGCCGTGGACCGGACACACCTATGTTGGAGAAAACAGAATTTATGTTTACCTGATAAATTACTTTCTCCAACGGTGTGTCCGGTCCACGGCCCGCCCTGGTTTTTTTAATCAGGTCTGATAATTTATTTTCTTTAACTACAGTCACCACGGTATCATATGGTTTCTCCTATGCAAATATTCCTCCTTAACGTCGGTCGAATGACTGGGGTAGGCGGAGCCTAGGAGGGATCATGTGACCAGCTTTGCTGGGCTCTTTGCCATTTCCTGTTGGGGAAGAGAATATCCCACAAGTAAGGATGACGCCGTGGACCGGACACACCGTTGGAGAAAGTAATTTATCAGGTAAACATAAATTCTGTTTTCAAAGCTTTAAAAATAATGTATTAGGTGTTACTTATGACAATTTTGAGAGGGGCCTGGAACCTATCTCCCTCAGTTCCCATTGACTTACATTATAAACTGGGTTTCAATTTACAACGGTTTCAATTTACAGCCATTCCTTCTGGAACCTAACCCCGGCGTAAACTGAGGGCTACCTGTATATATATATATATATATATATATATATCTATATCTATATATAATCATGTATATATATATATATATATATATATATATATATATTACCAAAATACCATCCTATATATATAAAGATTTATTTTTGAATACATAGAACATATTCTGCGTTGTGCAGAACATTGGAATGTGAAATATTAATATTTTCATGTCGGGTTAGCCCATATGAGAATATGAGTTCGGGTTAGCGCGCAAGTCGGTGTTAGGTTTTTTCCACTTTTTTGTCTCTATTGACTTCTATGGTGGAAGAGTTTATCAATTGCGCAACAGTCAAATTGCGCTAGAAGTAACCTGTTTGCGACGCATGCAAAAAGTTTACTTCTAATGCAAATAGCGCTATAGCACAAGTGGTAAATACCCCTTCACTTGTAATCTGGCCCTTTATATTACAATCTCTGTGGTTTAAAGGGCTATGAAACCCTTTTTTTCATGATTCAAATAGATCATGTGATTTTAAAGAACTTTCTAATTTGCTTCTATTATCAAATTTGCTTCGCTTCCTTTTTTTACCTGCCCTTTCTGTAAATCTGTAATATATTTTAGAGTGCACTGGAGTGTATTTTGTGGTATTCAGAGCCCTGGCTAGCCTACATGACACACAGTTATTGGTTGATATATGCAAGAGATTTATATCTGTCCCCAACTGGCCACAGCAAATGAGATTAAAAAAAACAACAACAAGGGGTGCATCCCCAGACTGCAAAACAATGCAAACATTGATTAAAAACTAAGTTTTCGATGCTTTATACCCTTTATTTTGTATGCAGATCATTTGCCTGCAGCCACCAAGATCTGATGCAAATATAAAAAACTCATAATAATTTCCTTATTTGTCTTTGGTGTATCTATCTTGCTGCGAAATGACTGATGCAACCCTGCTATTTTATCTATGTCAATCACTGCAACTATTACATTTCAGTTCTCAAGTAGTTTTCCTTCGTTCCATAGATATACTAGAATTTTTACAGAGTATTGGAAAACGCAGTACTCTTTTAATACGTAATTAAACTAAATCTTATGATGCATGCCTAATTACCCATAGTTAGGGTAATTATAATGACTTAATACCAGTGGATTAAGATAATTATAATTGGGGCTAAGAGCTAGATTTACACTTTGAGCCAGCACTAACAACACAACCCACTTGTGCCCAGTGATAACACCAGTAGTTTGTGTGCTCACATTATGGCATTTCCATTTTACATAGACGCATTAATGCAGCACAATTGTAATGATAAAAATGCTTCTGTTAAACTTAATTTGTCAGGTTACTGTGGGTCTTTAAATATGTATTAAAGGGACAGAAAACCCAAGATTTTTAATTCATGATCCAGATAGAGCATCCAATTTTAAACCACTTTCCAATTGAATCCTATTATCACATTTGCTTAATTTTTTTGGTATTCTTTGTTGAAGGAGCAGCAATAAACTACTGGGAGCTAGCTGGAGAGTTATTTAGTGCTCCCGCTAACAAGTTATCTTTGATAGACGGAGGCTTTTTGCATATCAGGTTGTGCTTGTTTTACAAGTTAAATATAAAGAGTTTGCACGCAAACATAAACCCGGTGCGCAAAAAAATATGGTGACCACGTTAACTTCTTCTCCCATAGACTTCAATAGAGTGCGAAAACTAAAAAAAAACTAACACCCATACTCATGCACTTACCCGACCTCGTATATTTAAAAGCGCTAAACCCTACATTAAATAATAATATTTTACATTCCAATGTTCTTCACATAGTAGAATATGTTCTATTTATCCTTAAATACATATTTATATATATATATCTGTATATACCTATACCTTTCTGTATATCTATATATATAAATATGTATTGTGCTGCTGTTTGCAATGACCAAACAAAAGCAATTGAAATAGCTCAACACAACAAATGCTTCAAGTGGTTTCCCCCCAATTCAACTAACCCCACATGCATTTAATATGATTGTGCTCAATCGAACACATTTACTTTCAATATGCTCACTATTTACAACAAGCGCAAAGAGCCCGGAAATAACCCTTCTCGCTCATGCACTACACTAAGCGCGCCACTCGTAATCTAGCTCTGGGTGAGTCAATGACAAGAAGCATTTATGTGCAGCGACCAATCAGCAGCTAGTGCCCAGTAATGCGCTGCTTCTCCTGAGCCTACCTAGGTATGCTTTTAGACAAAGAGGCCTATTTATCAAATGTCTGTCAGACCTGATTCGACAGTGCGGATCCGGTCCGACAGACATCCCTGAATGCGGAGAGCAATACGCTCTCCGTATTCAGCATTGCACCAGCAGCTCACAAGAACTGCTGGTGCAACGCCACCCCCTGCAGACTTGCGGTCAATCAGACGCCAGCAGGGGGTGTCAATCAACCCGATCGTACTTGATTGGGTTGAATTGTGGCGATTCCTGTCCGCCTCATCAGAGCCGGCGGACAGGTTATGGACCAGCAGTCTTTAGACCACTGCTTCATAACTGCTGTTTCTATCAAGTCTGAAGATTTGCCAGAAACACAGGCCCTCAAGCGCCATACGGAGCCTGATAAATGGGCCTCAAAGGATACCAAGAGAAGGAAGCAGACTAGAAAATATAAGTCCTTTGGAATATTATTTAAAATTACACGCTCTGATTCATGAAAGTTATATTTTGACTTCACAGTCCCTTTAACTATATTTGTATTTTAACCATCTGTATCCTGAAGTGCAAATCATTGATGTTCAGTTATTGTTTTATTTTATTTACCTTCTTAAAAAGATTAATAAAAACATTATACTTGCTTCTATTAAAAGGTATCAGTGTTTCAGCGAACAGCATGTGCACATGCCTTGGGCACCCTTACATTGTCTGTGTGCCGCACCATCAGTGATGCAGAATGAGTCATTGAAAACTTAGTTTTCAAATTTGGATACAAAGGACATATGTAAATATGTTCTATGTGCTCATGCACAATAAAAGCTTTTACTAGAAGCATTTTTTGTAATTCAGCCATTTTTGGTAATGTGTATGTTCATTTTCAGTTTTGTCTGGAAGTTCTCTTTATCATACATTGACCACAGCAGTATATACTTAGCATAGTGGTTTATGGTTAAATAGGTTTTGTGTTACTATTGAAACACAGTAATCTGCTAGCCCTCACACTTTATTTGCACCAGTTTTATATTCGCATCATTTATATTTGTCACAACCAAGCAGTTATAAACTTCTTTCTACCACTAAAGCACACAAAATAACACACTTCGTAAAGATGTTTAGCACCTCCACACGTGCATAATCACCACTGGTAGCAAAGTTGTAACACGTGAGTTTTATTACTTGCGCCCTAACCCGACACCGCATTAGACCTACAGCACAAAATCGAAAGGTAGTTGTTCATATTTTGCATTTCAATGTTCTTCACATGGAATAAAATGTTCTTTTTATTTTTAAATATATATTTATATGTGTGTGTGTGTATATATATATATATATATATATATATATATAAATAAACTCAATATCAGAATCCACCCTCCTGGATCAACCACCTGAACTTGCACTTCGATATTATACCAAACAAACCAACAGTGAAGTCTCAGGATTTTTCAACAAAGGATAAATTTAATTAACTTTTTGGGGGTGTTTTCTCCCCTTCTTCAGAACAACAAAATAGTGTACATCTCACTCTTAAATAGTGCCAAACAATAACACACAATACCTCAATACCTGTGGAAAAAGCACCAAAAAAGAGAATATCTGTTGTCTAAGAATTTATCTCCTGTAATTTTTTACAGGAGATACATTGATGATATTATTCTAGTGTGAAGGGGCGATGAGAGTAGTCTAAATGAATGGTTTACAGAATAGAATGAACTATAGCACATGTTCAATACAATTCCTAGACCTGCTGATAATGAAACAAGAAAACAGATTAGAAACCACACTTTACACAAAACCTACAGACCGCAATTCCTTACTGAGGGCTGAAAGTTGCCACCCACCTTCACTCACCAACGGAATCATCAAATCCCAATTAATACGTACAGTCCGAAATAATTCCGATCCAACAAAAGGGGTCTCACAGATGGGTAATATGAAGTCTAAATTTCTAAACAGGGGATACAAATCTAAACAGATCGACCCGATACTTGAAAGAATTCAAAGACTATTACAAGAGAATGTTCTTCAAGAGAGGACTACTAAAGATGAAACCCCTAAACTAATATTTATCACTACATTTGCTCCTAACACCAAACAGTTGGGCCAAATAGCTAGTAAACATTGTACTATTTTACACTCTGATCCTAAACTCACGTTTGCAAGAACCACTACCCCTATGGTGAGATACAAACGCAATGCCAATATTCGAGACCTATTGGTCAAAACTGATCCTGTCAATTTATATCAAACTGCCAACATAGCCAACATTAGAGGCTGTTACAAGTGCCCAAATTGTACTACCTGCAATGGCTTAATTGCCACAAAGAAGTTTCACCACCCTCATATTAAAAATAAATACACCATCTTACATTCCATCACGTGTACCATGGATTATGTGGTTTACATGTTGTTTTGCCCATGTGGGAAACACTATATTGGAAAGACACAGCGGACACTACAGGAGCGCATGGCAAACCATAGAACAGCCATGCAACAAGCCCTGGACAAGGGACGTTCCAACCAGCCACAGGCTAGGGGCCAAACATCTGGTGGCTTCAGTAAGAGTGATCCTAATCGACCATTTCCCCAAACCACCCAGATGTGGAGACAGAAAAAGATGCTGCTTAAAAGGGAGGCTGAATGGATCCTGAGATTGGACACTATTGCTCCCAAGGGATTCAACTCTATGCCAGATCTTGGTAGTCTTATGTGATTTTAGCTGAGTGCTGATGGGTAATTGGCTAGCGGGAATTACATCCGTATTCAGGAGTGTTGCAGATGTTAGGTGTCATTTGACACAGGATATGTGCATTTTCATTCCTGAGTTGGGTTCCACCTTGGATTCTATTGATCCAAACATGGTACCCTGTCATGCGGAATATCAATACTCCCTGCCATAACCCCTTTAGATCTACCATCCAGGCCCTGCACTATCACTTGGTATCTAAGTAATAACAATTTAGCAGACATAAATGCCTAATCCATAAATTATCATATCAATGAGGTGTCCATCTACATAGCTATACTAACTGGTCCTAAACCAGTCGTTACTCTTTTGCCCTTTACAATTAACGCTAGTAAATAGCTAACAGCTGAATTTTGTGTTGGAATAATATGTTACCATTATTTATGTTTTTTCTTTTTTGTTTTATCACATTTATATATTTGTGAGATATTATTTAATGATAGGATCAGTATTTACTCTGCAGCCAGTGATATAGTATTTAATTCTAATCATAGTATTATTACACTTTTTGTATTACACACTATCACAGGTCTACTGTATATATTTAACTATGACCAAGTTGCGCACGGCACGAAACGCATAAGGACTCGCCCCCTTCCTCTGTTGTCTGTTGGTTGTGTGTACAGCGACTGAGAGTGTGGAATAAATTCCAATTTGCTTTTCAAGACCTGGTGTGCAGCCTTTTTCTTTCTTCTGTATATATTTAATTACCTGTTTAGTTCTAAGATATGTAGTTGTTTATATAAACAACTAACACAGAGTTTTTGAGATTGTATTACAATTGAATTACATGTTTTTTCATAGTAATACATATGAGGAACTCAGGTTTTTCACTTTACTTTATAGGTAAATGATAATGTATATTATTATTGTGCACACTTTGCCCCACTTCCGGTTTGGAACAAGTTTATTAGTTGTACTCATATTTTTAGGTATATTATGCCCCATTTCCAGTAGGCAACTGATTAGTGTGACACAAGCATTGTGTCCTTTAAACATACCCCACTTCTGGTCTCGTTTGGGGACCCTGTGACACGGAGGGTTAGTTTCAAATCCCCACTTTCGGTACTGAATTGTGATGTGATTTCCTGGACACTACCGGTGTCATTTTTTTGGTATTTACCTCAGCATATTTAATTTCCGTTTCACGTTTTGTATTCTGGGAAGTGTGTATTGGTGGTAATTATTGGGATATTGAAGTTGCTTCATTGATATGTATATATGTTTTGTAACGCTGGACCAGATGTGGTTTGATGTTCCACTTCTGGTTTGACGAATTGAGCTGACAATGTGTGTAATTGTTTGGCTCTTTTTTCCACAGGTATTGAGGTATTGTGTGTTATTGTTTGGCACTATTTAAGAGTGAGATGTACACTATTTTGTTGTTCTGAAGAAGGGGAGAAAACATCCCCGAAACGTTAATTCAATTTATCCTTTGTTGAAAAACCCTGAGACTTCACTGTTGGTTTCTTTGGTATATACAGGTATATATATATATATATATATATATATATATATATATATATATATATATAATATATACAGGTATAGACATATATATATGTATATATATATATATATATATATATATATTTATATTTATTTATTTATATTTATCTATTTAAAAATGCAAAGAACGTTTTCTACTATGTGAAGAACATTGGAATGTAAAATATATATAGTAAATACACAGTAAAACACATTATTAAATGTTAACATTGAATAAAAAGATGTTTCATGTTTTAAGGTATATGAGTGGAAAGGTCTTCAAAGTGTATATATATATATATATATATATATATATACACACGTGTGTACATATGTGTTTATATGTATGTATATACATATATAAATACATAAATGCACATTTTTATTTATATATATATATATATATATATATATATATATATATATATATATATTGCGTGGCCTTTGTGATTTTTAAAAAAATAGCAAAAAACCCGTTCAGGTTGCACACTCCACTCGCTGACATTAACTTCTTGAGTTTAAGTTAATTCTCGTAATCTAAATACTAATTCTCATGTCTGTAACATCTTTGGTTTTTGATATATAGGTATCCTCATAAATCAGCCCTTCCTTTTGACCCCCCCTTAAGTGGATTTTTTGGAAATATTAAAACATGTATTTCTTTATTTTTAAAGGAGAATCTAAATACCAATTTCCAGTTTTGTTTTTTGAGATATAGGTAACCTCATAATTCAGCCCCCCCTTTTGACCCCCCTTAAATGGGTTTCGGGAAATGGTAAAACACACGTTTCTTTATTTTTCAAGGAGAATCTAAATACCAATGTTCACGTCTGTAACATCGTTGATTTTTTAGATATAGGTATCCTCATAAATCAGCCCCCCTTTTGACCTCCTTAAGTGGATTCTGGGGAAAAGGTAAAACACGTTTCTTTATTTTTCAAGGAGAATCTAAATATCAATTTTGACATTGCAACATCGTTGTTTTTTGAGATATAGGTATCCTCATAAATCAGCCCCCCCTCTTTTGCAGGGCCGGACTGGGAAATCAGACCAGCCCTGGAGATTAGTATAGACCGGCTCATGCAAACACATTTACTTTCAACTTGTAATACACACGCAAGTCAGTGCAGCCATGATATTAGTTATTTAAAGCATTTTAGTATTGTTAAATACCCCTTTAATCCACACATCAAAAGTAACATACAGAGCACAGAGATGTAACCTATATTTTACCAGTAACACACAGTGTGGCTAATTCACCCATACTGCCAGCAATACACAGTGATTTCAGCCCTATATTTTAAGTAATGTGCAGCAAAATGAATTAACCCCTTATACACCAGTGATACTGTGACACTGTCCAATGATCCCTGGAGCCTAAAGAGCAAGCCTGGTGCCTCCATGCTCCCTATGACTGTTGTACTCTCTCCTCCAACCAGCAAAAGCAAGTGTGTGCTAGGCAGAGATAAATGACAAAATAACCTTGTCAAGCATGAGTTAAAGGAATCACCATCCTTGTATTGAGACAAGATGAAGGTTCTAGAGTAATATAAAGCGGCTGTGCAGTCATGTTGTAATGTGTAAAAATATCTTGGAAGAGAGGACAACAAAGCAAATACACCAGACTGATCAAGAAAATAGCCAATCAGAGTTGCAAAGAGGAATACAGGAGGTCTAAAGTGTAAATCCATGTCCTTAGCAGCAGCTTTTTCACATTTTAAATCCATAAGTTATGCAGTGCCAGCAAAAAAAAGAGGAAGCCTGACTAAAAATCTACAGCAAAATTATTCTTCTGCAATTTATGTTTAAATATTTGAGGTGTTCTTTGGATTGAGGTTTTAATTTGATATTTTTACATATTTTATTCAGTGTTTTTGGCAACTAAAATGTATTAGTAAAGATCCCTATCATAAAATGAGATGTAAAACTAGGAAGGACTCTTGTAAATGTGCATAGTTCAGAGAAAACATTGGTCTGGCACTGCCTTAGTGAGTCCTGTAAAGATCATGGATTAGCATGCAAGGTACTAACAATATAAATCTGCTGTGTTACTGGGATTTTGAATGCCCTCCTGTGTCTTTATTTAAGTGAACAAAAATTATATATAAACTAGTCCTAAAGCCTGTGTACACTGGCCATTTTCTGCAGTGCAGCGGTCCCACCTGCCCGCGCTCCTGCCCGGTCACGCCCCAAACACGCCCGCTCCTGTCCATTTACTGTCCTGTTCCAACCAGCCACAGGCTAGGGGCCAAACATCTGGTGGCTTCAGTAAGAGTGATCCTAATCGACCATATCCCCAAACCACCCAGATGTGGAGACAGAAATAAGATGCTGCTTAAAAGGGAGGCTGAATGGATCCTGAGATTGGACACTATTGCTCCCAAGGGATTCAACTCTATGCCAGATCTTGGTAGTCTTATGTGATTTTAGCTGAGTGCTGATGGGTAATTGGCTAGCGGGAATTACATCCGTATTCAGGAGTGTTGCAGATGTTAGGTGTCATTTGACACAGGATATGTGCATTTTCATTCCTGAGTTGGGTTCCACCTTGGATTCTATTGATCCAAACATGGTACCCTGTCATGCGGAATATCAATACTCCCTGCCATAACCCCTTTAGATCTACCATCCAGGCCCTGCACTATCACTTGGTATCTAAGTAATAACAATTTAGCAGACATAAAATGCCTAATCCATAAATTATCATATCAATGAGGTGTCCATCTACATAGCTATACTAACTGGTCCTAAACCAGTCGTTACTCTTTTGCCCTTTACAATTAACGCTAGTAAATAGCTAACAGCTGAATTTTGTGTTGGAATAATATGTTACCATTATTTATGTTTTTTCTTTTTTGTTTTATCACATTTATATATTTGTGAGATATTATTTAATGATAGGATCAGTATTTACTCTGCAGCCAGTGATATAGTATTTAATTCTAATCATAGTATTATTACACTTTTTGTATTACACACTATCACAGGTCTACTGTATATATTTAACTATGACCAAGTTGCGCACGGCACAAAACGCATAAGGACTCGCCCCCTTCCTCTGTTGTCTGTTGGTTGTGTGTACAGCGACTGAAAGTGTGGAATAAATTCCAATTTGCTTTTCAAGACCTGGTGTGCAGCCTTTTTCTTTCTTCTGTATATATTTAATTACCTGTTTAGTTCTAAGATATGTAGTTGTTTATATAAACAACTAACACAGAGTTTTTGAGATTGTATTACAATTGAATTACATGTTTTTTCATAGTAATACATATGAGGAACTCAGGTTTTTCACTTTACTTTATAGGTAAATGATAATGTATATTATTATTGTGCACACTTTGCCCCACTTCCGGTTTGGAACAAGTTTATTAGTTGTACTCATATTTTTAGGTATATTATGCCCCATTTCCGGTAGGCAACTGATTAGTGTGACACAAGCATTGTGTCCTTTAAACATACCCCACTTCTGGTCTCGTTTGGGGACCCTGTGACACGGAGGGTTAGTTTCAAATCCCCACTTTCGGTACTGAATTGTGATGTGATTTCCTGGACACTACCGGTGTCATTTTTTTGGTATTTACCTCAGCATATTTAATTTCCGTTTCACGTTTTGTATTCTGGGAAGTGTGTATTGGTGGTAATTATTGGGATATTGAAGTTGCTTCATTGATATGTATATATGTTTTGTAACGCTGGACCAGACGTGGTTTGATGTTCCACTTCTGGTTTGACGAATTGAGCTGACAATGTGTGTAATTGTTTGGCTCTTTTTTCCACAGGTATTGAGGTATTGTGTGTTATTGTTTGGCACTATTTAAGAGTGAGATGTACACTATTTTGTTGTTCTGAAGAAGGGGAGAAAACATCCCCGAAACGTTAATTCAATTTATCCTTTGTTGAAAAACCCTGAGACTTCACTGTTGGTTTCTTTGGTATATACAGGTATATATATATATATATATATATATATATATAATATATACAGGTATAGACATATATATATGTATATATATATATATATATATTTATATTTATTTATTTATATTTATCTATTTAAAAATGCAAAGAACGTTTTCTACTATGTGAAGAACATTGGAATGTAAAATATATATAGTAAATACACAGTAAAACACATTATTAAATGTTAACATTGAATAAAAAGATGTTTCATGTTTTAAGGTATATGAGTGGAAAGGTCTTCAAAGTGTATATATATATATATATATATATATATATATATATACACACGTGTGTACATATGTGTTTATATGTATGTATATACATATATAAATACATAAATGCACATTTTTATTTATATATATATATATATATATATATATATATATATATATATATATTGCGTGGCCTTTGTGATTTTTAAAAAAAATAGCAAAAAACCCGTTCAGGTTGCACACTCCACTCGCTGACATTAACTTCTTGAGTTTAAGTTAATTCTCGCAATCTAAATACTAATTCTCATGTCTGTAACATCTTTGGTTTTTGATATATAGGTATCCTCATAAATCAGCCCTTCCTTTTGACCCCCCCTTAAGTGGATTTTTTGGAAATATTAAAACATGTATTTCTTTATTTTTAAAGGAGAATCTAAATACCAATTTCCAGTTTTGTTTTTTGAGATATAGGTAACCTCATAATTCAGCCCCCCCTTTTGACCCCCCTTAAATGGGTTTCGGGAAATGGTAAAACACACGTTTCTTTATTTTTCAAGGAGAATCTAAATACCAATGTTCACGTCTTTAACATCGTTGATTTTTTAGATATAGGTATCCTCATAAATCAGCCCCCCTTTTGACCTCCTTAAGTGGATTCTGGGGAAAAGGTAAAACACGTTTCTTTATTTTTCAAGGAGAATCTAAATATCAATTTTGACATTGCAACATCGTTGTTTTTTGAGATATAGGTATCCTCATAAATCAGCCCCCCCTCTTTTGCAGGGCCGGACTGGGAAATCAGACCAGCCCTGGAGATTAGTATAGACCGGCTCATGCAAACACATTTACTTTCAACTTGTAATACACACGCAAGTCAGTGCAGCCATGATATTAGTTATTTAAAGCATTTTAGTATTGTTAAATACCCCTTTAATCCACACATCAAAAGTAACATACAGAGCACAGAGATGTAACCTATATTTTACCAGTAACACACAGTGTGGCTAATTCACCCATACTGCCAGCAATACACAGTGATTTCAGCCCTATATTTTAAGTAATGTGCAGCAAAATGAATTAACCCCTTATACACCAGTGATACTGTGACACTGTCCAATGATCCCTGGAGCCTAAAGAGCAAGCCTGGTGCCTCCATGCTCCCTATGACTGTTGTACTCTCTCCTCCAACCAGCAAAAGCAAGTGTGTGCTAGGCAGAGATAAATGACAAAATAACCTTGTCAAGCATGAGTTAAAGGAATCACCATCCTTGTATTGAGACAAGATGAAGGTTCTAGAGTAATATAAAGCGGCTGTGCAGTCATGTTGTAATGTGTAAAAATATCTTGGAAGAGAGGACAACAAAGCAAATACACCAGACTGATCAAGAAAATAGCCAATCAGAGTTGCAAAGAGGAATACAGGAGGTCTAAAGTGTAAATCCATGTCCTTAGCAGCAGCTTTTTCACATTTTAAATCCATAAGTTATGCAGTGCCAGCAAAAAAAAGAGGAAGCCTGACTAAAAATCTACAGCAAAATTATTCTTCTGCAATTTATGTTTAAATATTTGAGGTGTTCTTTGGATTGAGGTTTTAATTTGATATTTTTACATATTTTATTCAGTGTTTTTGGCAACTAAAATGTATTAGTAAAGATCCCTATCATAAAATGAGATGTAAAACTAGGAAGGACTCTTGTAAATGTGCATAGTTCAGAGAAAACATTGGTCTGGCACTGCCTTAGTGAGTCCTGTAAAGATCATGGATTAGCATGCAAGGTACTAACAATATAAATCTGCTGTGTTACTGGGATTTTGAATGCCCTCCTGTGTCTTTATTTAAGTGAACAAAAATTATATATAAACTAGTCCTAAAGCCTGTGTACACTGGCCATTTTCTGCAGTGCAGCGGTCCCACCTGCCCGCGCTCCTGCCCGGTCACGCCCCAAACACGCCCGCTCCTGTCCATTTACGCCACGCCCGCTCCCCACCACGCCCGTTCCCGGCCTTGCCACACCCGCTCCCGCCCACCATCTCTGCTGTCTGATGCTCAATGACTGATCCTTTGTTACGGTGTCAACGGCCAGGTATATTTGTCCTCGCACAGTCTCTACTGTGCATGACAGCTTCGGACAAACATACCTGGCCTTTTATTATATAGGATTGTTGTCTTACAAAATATATGACATAAAAATGAAGTGCAAAAAGGAAATGCTACAATTGTTAGAATATTTTATTATTGCCTTGTTGCTTGCATATAAATGTGTGTTTAAACCCTGCACATGGGTTAAACGCATAGTTAAAGTCAGTTCCAGCAGCAATGCACTACTGGGAGCTAGCTGAACACATATGGTGAAATAATAATAACAGGTATATGTGCATAGCCACCAATCACGAGCTAGCTCCTTGTTGTACATTGCTGCTCCTAAGCCTACCTAGGTATGCTTTTCGTAAATGACATACTAGATTAAATAAATGCAATTCTTTGAATGTTACATAATTTGATTTTGACTAAATGGTGATCAAAGAAACATTAAATAATTATTAAAGGGTCATTATAGTCAAAATGGCATGATCTAATCCCTGGCCTACTGTGTATTTAACCCCTGCAAAGGGGTACACTGCTGGACATAGACGTGAGCAGAATCTGTACAATCCTAATTCATAGCCGTCTTTTATTAGTGCAGGTTGCAGGTCTGTCTATCTACTCAAAATCATTACACAGAGCACCATGTATTTTATTATTACTGCTTACTACTGACTTGCCTTTGGGTAGCCCAAAAGAATTTTGCACCAGGGCCCTCTGTTGAGTCCGCCACTGTGTGTACACACTATGTAAGCACCTGATGATGGGCAAGCTCATGCATGGTTTATAAGAGCCAATAAGCAGCTCTCCATGCTCCATGATCACACCAAAATAGGTGTCTCCAGAATTCATATTTGGAGGGACACTAATAATTACCTATTCCAAAGACCTACAAGTGAAATAACAAAGCATTCACACATTTGTGGTGGGAACACATCGCTAGTGAGAGGAATTAACGTGGTTTGGGGGCACACAGGGAGGGCCATTCATTACGCAAGCTGGAATAAAGCCCCCCTATCCATGCACACCAGACGTTTACTAAAGGTGCTGATTTTGCAGTGAAAGGGACACTAAACCAGGGGTCAAGTTGAGCAGGAACACATGGGAACGGAGTTCCTGCACTATTTTTGCAGAAGGAACTAAGTTCCCTCTGGACAGAGAACAGAAACACTACAGTAAACACTGCTGCTGTTGTGGGACTAGCTGGAGCAGTCTGGTTAGAGGGATAGTGAGATCCTCTAGAAATGGGCAGTAACACTTCCTACAATACACTAAATGCAAGCCTGTCAGTGGTCCTGCTCTGTGATCACTTTGCCCTGTGTGGTTCATACATTTCTGTGTGACTTGCTCTGGGTTTATTAAGCTTCCCTCTGCAAAACTATTGCACCTTAAATGGGTGAGACTATGTGACAGAGGAGGAGTCTCAGGTCCAAAGGCAACCATTCAACCCTTCCTTGGAATAATTTGCTTTCATTAACCAAAGTGTATAGATTGTATACATATAAATACAGTGTGTGCGTGTTTGTGAGAGAGGGTTGGAAGTCTAGGTGAGTTTCTACACTTTTTTTTGTAGGACCCCTGCACTAAACACTTTGAGAATGTGATATGCCATCTTTATTTATCAAATAGTGGGTGTAATAGGTGGGTGTCCGCCCAGCATATTGAAACTTTGCATTATACTGTCATTATTTATATTGCCTTTTTGTGCAACTTAACTGTGAATACTGTAGGTTTGCAAAAATGCTTCTATACAATGCTGAAATTCCCTCATGTATCTTTAGTTATATGTCACTTTAAAAAAGGGGCAGTAAACACCTTAAGATTTTAATATAAAGGGCCAGATTACGAGTGGAGCGCAAATGTTTGTGCACGAGCGATAAGGGGTTTGTGGTTGTCAGAATGATTGACGCATCCTCTAACTGTTTTGAGAAATAAAAAAAATGCACAAAACACATCAAAAATACATTACAAAGTACAGTTATACTCATAACACTATTTAATAAAAAAAAATTACAAAAAATATTGCACACAAAAGTTGTAAAGGCTCAAAGATATGAGATCTCAGGTGTTAGAAAAAAAAGACAGGCAAAGGGCTTTAACATAGAGATACATACATATAGATCTCTAAATATGGCTAAATATATATACTGTATGTATATATATATATATATATATATATACAGTATATGTTTGTGAACATATGTATTTATATATTTATATGTATTTACAGACATATATACACATATAAACACATAAATAGATATGTACATAACATATATAGATACATACAGTATATACAGGTGAAACTCGAAAAATTAGAATATCATGCAAAAGTTAATTTATTTCACTAATGCAACCTAAAAGGTGAAACTAATATATGAGATAGACTCACTACATGCAAACCAAGATAGTTCAAGTCGTGATTTGTCATAATTGTGATGATTATGGCTTACAGCTCATGAAAACCCCAATTCAACAATCTCAGAAAAATAGAATATTGTGAAAAGGTGCAATATTCTAGGCTCAAAGTGTCCCACTCTAATCAGATAATTAAGCCATAACACCTGCAAAGGGTTCCTGAGCCTTTAAATGGTCTCTCAGTCTGGTTCAGTAGGAATCATAATCATGGGAAAGACTGCTGACCTGACAATTGTGCAGAAAACCATCATTGACACCCTCCATAAGGAGGGAAAGCCTCAAAAGGTAATTGCAAAAGAAGTTGGATGTTCCCAAAGTGCTGTATCAAAGCACATTAATAGAAAGTTATGTGGAAGGGAAAAGAGTGGAAGAAAAAGGTGCACAAGCAGCAGGGATGACCACAGCCTGGAGAGGATTGTCACCATATAGATGACAAATTCTGTTCTACAGTTTGTGCACATCTTACAATTGTAGACCTTTTGTGTGGATGCTGACTGAAATACCTTAGTAATGGACGTGTAGCTGCAAGCTGTACAGCTTCTGGTGCCACACTTGTAGTGACCCTTGCAGGTCAACCAACTGCTATCTTTCTTGGGTTTCTTTAACATACTTGGAGAGATCATATTTCCAATTTTAACATTTCTTCTCGATACAAATCTGCAACCTTTCTCAATAATATTTTTCAAGATGTCATCTCCTCTTAAAATCTGCAGATTCTTTTTAATGATGTTGCAGACTTCGTTATACTGACTAGCATAAGTGGTTACAAATGTGATCTCACTTTTTTCTTCCTTTCTAAGTGATTTAGGCTGCAATAATGTTTCTCTGGGTATACTTTGAACATCCCTTAAGGCCCTCACAATTGGGCCCTCCGGATAGCCCCTTTCTCTCAATTTCTGAATCAGTATGTTACTCTCCTTTTCATAATCTGCAATGTCTGAGCAATTGCGCTTGGCTCTAATGAGCTGTCCTTTAGCCACGCCATAGTGCATATGGCATGGATGGCAACTTCTGGCGTGAATCAAAGAATTCGCTGAAATGGGCTTGGTGTAGAGCACTGTCTTTACATTCCCAGCAATGGTGTCACCTATTAAGGTGACATCCAGAAAGTCCACCTTCTCTATGTCAAAGCAAAACGTAAATGACAAACCTACATCATTGCTGTTAAGGTATTTGACAAACTGTTCACTAGTTTCTCTACTCCCTGCCCAGACGAACAAAAGGTCGTCTATATAGTGTTTATAACCCACTAATCACTCACCAAAGGGGTTCATATCTGCAAAGACGTGGGATAGCTCCCACCAGCCCATGAACAAATTGGCATAGGCTGGTGCGAACTTGGCTCCCATCGCCGTCCCACGCCTCTGCAGATAGAATTGGTCCCCAAAGGTAAAGTAGTTGTGGTTCAGCAAGAATTCAATGACACTCAGAATGTAATCCTTTAGCTCTGATGTATAATCACTCAACAAATCAAGCATGTATTTAACAGCATTTAAACCCTTATTGTGTGGGATGGCGGAATATAATCCTAAACCAGCAAAGAGAGAGTGGGTGGATTCCACACTGAAAAATGAATAAATAGATAAATAAATTAAAGTCCTGGCTCTAAGACTATGGGTATACGTTTACCCTATAGTGCACACTGGAGAGAGGGGTAACTTTCCTTAGAGTGAATAGGATGTTATTAGGACCGACCATCTATATGTAATTTCCCGCAGGATAATACTTCACACTCAGAAAGGTAGACAGTAGTAAATCCTTAACAGCAGAAAAAGGTGTCTCACCACCTAAGCAAGAGTCCGCATAGACTTGCTGCAAGTTCCGGGCACTCCGTACCTCAATCGTATAGGAATCCACAGGACCAGGCTGTGTAGCAGTGGTGACTTCGATCGGCTCCCAAACCAGGTCGGGAGGCGTGTTGTCTACACGCTGACGTCAATACATCACGGATCAATCTCTCACACTGCTCCAATCAGAGGGCCAATCCAGGTGGCAGGGGGTGTATCACTTGCATGCAGTAAAGATGACGGCTTGTTTCGCTGTATTGTGATGTCACAGGGGATCCTTCCCGGACAGATGAATTGCTGTGAGTTGTAATGGTCAAAGGCTTATAATCCAATATTCAAACCGCTCCGATTCTCACAAGAGGGGCAAATCCAAGTTCCATATATAGCGTATTATGTATTGTAGGAAACTACCAACATTCCTCTCAGTCCAGGAGCCTATTCATCACAGTGGAGAAGGGACTTGGCAGGGAGCCGTTCCGCTAGTATCAGGCTATAGAAAACCTTACCACAGTGAAAAAGCAAAAGCGGACGGCTGAAGTTCAGTGAAATAAAAGTCCTTTATTAGAAAAAAATCTTTAAAAACAGATGGTCAAAGAGCAAAAAGTGTATGTTCAGAGCGCACACATAAGCACCAAGGGATAGGCTTGCTTACGCGTTTCGGCTGTAAGCCGTAATCATAGCATAGGTGAGCCTACTCCAGGTGCAATTTATACACATATTGATTAAAGTGACGTCAGTAAAACAAAGGGGAGTTTACAACAAAGTCACTCCTCTTAAAGTGCTAATTACATTTAAGGTGCCTGTTACTGGCCACAGTCCTGATACAAGGAATATAAAGTACAATGCAGTGATCATGTTAAACAAAATGTATACTACATATCAATGATATAATTCAGATTTAAGAAATGGTAAATAGGCAGACCATAGCAAATAGGGGTATATATAGTACATATATGATGATAAGGAGTCGTGAACAGCTAGGCAATAATCCTACATATGCTCCCATGGATATCTTAATCCAAGGAAAAATGTATATATATATATAGTTGTATATTCAACCATCCTAACCTCAATTAAACAATAGATATATATAATATAATACCCCAATAAGGGTGAAAAATAAGAATCAATGGACATCCAATTGTTTCAACCTGTTAATAAAAGTCATGAGGTGGATTATACAAAGTACATACTCATATACAACACCAAGTATAGTTAGTAGTATAGTTGTGTAATTAAAGGGAAATGTTGATGTACATGTGTGCACGAACATATTACAGTGTGAACACAGACATCATGACACATGTTAATATTAATATTGATGTTGTTATTTATGTTGTTATTTAAGGGCTTAAGGCGCTGTGGTTCCCCTCATCTAGGACAGTCTAACCCCTACTCCCAATAGTTGATGAGATCAAATTCGGAGTTAAGTCCATGGGGGACTCTAGTCTCTAGTTTGAAGATCCACAGCATCTCCCTTTTCCCCAACATCAAATCTCTATCTCCTCCTCTCTTAGGGTAGGGGATCATGTCAATAGGTTGCCAGGAGAAGCAGGTAAGATCTTGGTTATGTATTACTGCAAAGTGATTCACCAACGGGGTGCTTGCTTTGCCAACACGTATAGTGGAAAGGTGTTCCCTCATTCGTGATCTAACATCCCTGGTTGTGAGTCCTACATATTGCTTACCGCATCGAGTGCAAGTGATGCAGTACACAACATATGTAGATGTACAGTTAAGACAGAAATTAATGTCATATACCTTCCCTGTAACAGAGGACCTAAAGGTATCCGATATAATCAAATAGTCACATGCACCACATCTGGAGCTTCCACATCTGTAGGAGCCTTTGCTTGTGAGCCATGAGCTAGCCTGGGACGGCGATTTCTTAAGGACTGTAGGTGACAATATATTACCTAATGTGCGGTTCCTCCGATAGGAGCATCTCACACCTTCCTGTACACATCCTAATAGTCTCTCGTCTGCTATGAGCATCTTAAAATGATGTTTCACAATTTTACATACATCTACATATTGTGAACTGTAATCAGTTACAAAAGTGACACCTTTATGTGTCTCTACAGTTTTAGATCTATTTTGTAGTAGATCTGATCTATGTATTTTGGAAACATCATTAAAGGCCCTATTCACAGTTTTTCGTTGGTACCCTCTCTGCAAGAGGCGCTTGTGAACCTCCTTCATCTGGACTTGACCCTCCATTTCATCAGTACAGTTTCTTTTCGCCCTGATGAGCTGGCCTTTGGCAATGGCATATGGAACATGTCTAGGGTGGCAACTACTTGCGTGTAGCAGGGAGTTGCCAGAGATTGGTTTCCTATACAGGCTAGAATAGATTCTACCTTCCCTACTACCACTGAGGGTTATGTCCAGGAAATTAATCTTAGCCTTTTGGATCTCATACGTGAATTTGAGGCCTATCGTGTTGGAGTTAATGTTTAGTATGAAATCTGTCATAGATGCCTCATTTCCACTCCAGATAAAAATCAAATCGTCAATAAAACGACGAAAGAATATAATCTGGGACTTATGGGCATTTCCATCTCCAAAGACGTGGGACAGCTCCCACCAACCCATAAACAGGTTGGCATAGGAGGGGGCAAACTTGGCCCCCATAGCTGTCCCCCGCCTCTGGAGATAGAACGTGCCCTCAAACTCAAAGAAATTGTGGGTCAAAAGGAAGCGGGTAACTCTCAACACAAAGGCCTGAAAATCTTCAGAGAGGTCAGACCACTCCTGTAGAAAAAATGCAATGGCCTCTAGTCCTCTATCATGAGGGATAGAGGAGTATAGGGCCGTGACATCAATAGTCACCCAGCTATACAAGTCACTATCCCACTTTATATCGTCAATCAAATTGATCAAGTGTTTAGTGTCTCTCAAAAAGCTAGGCAAAGCTTCAACAAAGGGATTGAGTACCATATCCAACCACTGGGAGAGGTGCTCAAAAAGAGACCCAATCCCACTGACTATGGGGCGGCCTTGGACATTTTCAAGGGACTTGTGGACCTTCGGGAGATGGTGGAACACTGGGATGACCGGGCATCCCACGGAAATGTATGCTGCTGTTTCCTGATCCAAGAAACCTTGTTCCACCCCATCATCCAGAAGGTCTTTCAACTCCCTTTGAAAACGTTTAGTGGGGTTGCTGGAGAGTATCATATAAGAATCAGCGTCGTTTAGTTGTCTTAGAGCTTCATTTATGTAATCAATCTTATTTAATATCACCACTGAGCCACCCTTATCAGCATTACGCACTACAATATCTCGATTGTTAGACAGTTGTTCAAGTGCTATTCTTTCTACTTTGCTCAGATTTTGTTCATTTCTTTTACTGGATCTAGCTAGAGCTGTTAGATCTCTTTCAACCCTTCCAAAGAAGCCCTCCAAGATACCACCCCTACTGTGTATGGGGTAGAACTTAGAGGGCCTCTTTAGCCCTTTTACACGGGTAACACATTCCAGGTCATTTGACCTAGTGCTTTCTTTCATTAGGTTGTTGAGAGAAATAAGATCACAGGATTCCACAAATGGAAGATCAGTGTTAAGGTCAGTGTTCACCCATTTTCTAGGAGTAGGGTTCTCTAGTGTGGTAGTGTCAGTGTCTGAAAAATGACCTTTCAAAGTGATGTTTCGGATAAGCCGGTTTACATCAATGATGGTTTTAAATAAATTGAAGTCAGTTGTAGGAACAAATCCCAATCCGAGTCCAAGCACCCGTAATTGGGCTTCAGACAACTCACAGTCTGAAAGATTAATAACACAACTCATTTGTATTTTGTTTGTCTGTTGTCCCTTAGCTTGTACCCCTGCCTCCCCTGTCTTGTCTTCCCCCCTCTGTCCGGGTTGGTCTGGGGCAAGGAAAAAACCTGCTCCAACTGTGATTGTTCCCCTTCAAGTATGGGAGGTGGGCCACTACCATTAGTGGCCCTTGGTTCTATTGAGGTAGTCAGTACATTACTTGGACAATATTTACTCGCCACATTTATGTTAGATGTCTGTATAGGTGTAGTATTAGATCTAACAATCTCCCCATGGCTGATTACATTTTGAACAACAGGGTATGTTGTAGGGGTATTTTTAAGTATACTTTTTACCCCACTAGTGGAAGCTGCCTCATCCCCACTGGTACCTGACCCATCATCCCCTGATTCAGCCTCTGTGTCAGAGAATCTAACCTGTGGTTGTCTACCTGGTTCCCTTCTATTTCTGCGGCCCCTATTTCCCCTATTTCTATTTTGTAATCTCCTGTTGAGAGAACGTTTACTTTTATTCCATATGTATACTGAGTTGGTGTTATAATCAGTTTGGTCACGTATGTACTTAGCATGTTTGATATCAATTACCTGTTTCTTGATACTATTCATCACATCTCTTAGTACAATATCAAATTTGCCATAATCAACCTCATTTTGTCTAGAGTTCAACTCTAACTGTAACAAACCTATCTCTTCTCTAACCAGACTAAGGAGCTTGGTTTTGAAATCACATAGTAAAGCCATAAGTCTTAAAGAGCAGTCCGACAGTATGTCATTCCAGGCCTCCATAAAATCTTTATCTTCTGTATCAAAGGTAGGGAACTTATTAACCCTCAGGCCACGTGGTATGATCTGTATTTCAATATATTTGCTCAAAGACCAGATATCCCACTGCAGTTTAATTTCCTTTATTTTAAGTCTTTCAATGTCATCAAATAGCTCACTCAAAGTAGAGAAGGACTTGTCTGTTGAAAAAATCCTTGATAATACAGGACCTGGATCAGTAACAGTCTCTGAAGGTAGTAACGAATAAAACTGTACTAATTGACCACCTTGGTTTCCCTGCATGATGGAATCTCCCCACAGGTGTAGCCTGATTACACCTAATAATACAAAACCAGCAAAGAGAGAGTGGGTGGATTCCACACTGAAAAATCAATAAATAGATAAATAAATTAAAGTCCTGGCTCTAAGACTATGGGTATACGTTTACCCTATAGTGCACACTGGAGAGAGGGGTAACTTTCCTTAGAGTGAATAGGATGTTATTAGGACCGACCATCTATATGTAATTTCCCGCAGGATAATACTTCACACTCAGAAAGGTAGACAGTAGTAAATCCTTAACAGCAGAAAAAGGTGTCTCACCACCTAAGCAAGAGCCCGCATAGACTTACTGCAAGTTCCGGGCACTCCGTACCTCAATCGTATAGGAATCCACAGGACCAGACTGTGTAGCAGTGGTGACTTCGATCGGCTCCCAAACCAGGTCGGGAGGCGTGTTGTCTACACGCTGACGTCAATACGTCACGGATCAATCTCTCACACTGCTCCAATCAGAGGGCCAATCCAGGTGGCAGGGGGTGTATCACTTGCATGCAGTAAAGATGACGGCTTGTTTCGCTGTATTGTGATGTCACAGGGGATTATAAGCCTTTGACCATTACAACTCACAGCAATTCATCTGTCCGGGAAGGATCCCCTGTGACATCACAATACAGCGAAACAAGCCGTCATCTTTACTGAATGCAAGTGATACACCCCCTGCCACCTGGATTGGCCCTCTGATTGGAGCAGTGTGAGAGATTGATCCGTGACGTATTGACGTCAGCGTGTAGACAACACGCCTCCCGACCTGGTTTGGGAGCCGATCGAAGTCACCACTGCTACACAGCCTGGTCCTGTGGATTCCTATACGATTGAGGTACGGAGTGCCCGGAACTTGCAGTAAGTCTATGCGGACTCTTGCTTAGGTGGTGAGACACCTTTTTCTGCTGTTAAGGATTTACTACTGTCTACCTTTCTGAGTGTGAAGTATTATCCTGCGGGAAATTACATATAGATGGTCGGTCCTAATAACATCCTATTCACTCTAAGGAAAGTTACCCCTCTCTCCAGTGTGCACTATAGGGTAAACGTATACCCATAGTCTTAGAGCCAGGACTTTAATTTATTTATCTATTTATTGATTTTTCAGTGTGGAATCCACCCACTCTCTCTTTGCTGGTTTTGTATTATTAGGTGTAATCAGGCTACACCTGTGGGGAGATTCCATCATGCAGGGAAACCAAGGTGGTCAATTAGTACAGTTTTATTCGTTACTACCTTCAGAGACTGTTACTGATCCAGGTCCTGAATTATCAAGGATTTTTTCAACAGACAAGTCCTTCTCTACTTTGAGTGAGCTATTTGATGACATTGAAAGACTTAAAATAAAGGAAATTAAACTGCAGTGGGATATCTGGTCTTTGAGCAAATATATTGAAATACAGATCATACCACATGGCCTGAGGGTTAATAAGTTCCCTACCTTTGATACAGAAGATAAAGATTTTATGGAGGCCTGGAATGACATACTGTCGGACTGCTCTTTAAGACTTATGGCTTTACTATGTGATTTCAAAACCAAGCTCCTTAGTCTGGTTAGAGAAGAGATAGGTTTGTTACAGTTAGAGTTGAACTCTAGACAAAATGAGGTTGATTATGGCAAATTTGATATTGTACTAAGAGATGTGATGATTAGTATCAAGAAACAGGTAATTGATATCAAACATGCTAAGTACATACGTGACCAAACTGATTATAACACCAACTCAGTATACATATGGAATAAAAGTAAACGTTCTCTCAACAGGAGATTACAAAATAGAAATAGGGGAAATAGGGGCCGCAGAAATAGAAGGGGACCAGGTAGACAACCACAGGTTAGATTCTCTGACACAGAGGCTGAATCAGGGGATGATGGGTCAGGTACCAGTGGGGATGAGGCAGCTTCCACTAGTGGGGTAAAAAGTATACTTAAAAATACCCCTACAACATACCCTGTCGTTCAAAATGTAATCAGCCATGGGGAGATTGTTAGATCTAATACTACACCTATACAGACATCTAACATAAATGTGGCGAGTAAATATTGTCCAAGTAATGTACCGACTACCTCAATAGAACCAAGGGCCACTAATGGTAGTGGCCCACCTCCCATACTTGAAGGGGAACAATCACAGTTGGAGCAGGTTTTTTCCTTGCCCCAGACCAACCCGGACAGAGGGGGGAAGACAAGACAGGGGAGGCAGGGGTACAAGCTAAGGGACAACAGACAAACAAAATACAAATGAGTTGTGTTATTAATCTTTCAGACTGTGAGTTGTCTGAAGCCCAATTACGGGTGCTTGGACTCGGATTGGGATTTGTTCCTACAACTGACTTCAATTTATTTAAAACCATCATTGATGTAAACCGGCTTATCCGAAACATCACTTTGAAAGGTCATTTTTCAGACACTGACACTACCACACTAGAGAACCCTACTCCTAGAAAATGGGTGAACACTGACCTTAACACTGATCTTCCATTTGTGGAATCCTGTGATCTTATTTCTCTCAACAACCTAATGAAAGAAAGCACTAGGTCAAATGACCTGGAATGTGTTACCCGTGTAAAAGGGCTAAAGAGGCCCTCTAAGTTCTACCCCATACACAGTAGGGGTGGTATCTTGGAGGGCTTCTTTGGAAGGGTTGAAAGAGATCTAACAGCTCTAGCTAGATCCAGTAAAAGAAATGAACAAAATCTGAGCAAAGTAGAAAGAATAGCACTTGAACAACTGTCTAACAATCGAGATATTGTAGTGCGTAATGCGGATAAGGGTGGCTCAGTGGTGATATTAAATAAGATTGATTACATAAATGAAGCTCTAAGACAACTAAACGACGCTGATTCTTATATGATACTCTCCAGCAACCCCACTAAACGTTTTCAAAGGGAGTTGAAAGACCTTCTGGATGATGGGGTGGAACAAGGTTTCTTGGATCAGGAAACAGCAGCATACATTTCCGTGGGATGCCCGGTCATCCCGGTGTTCCACCATCTCCCGAAGGTCCACAAGTCCCTTGAAAATGTCCAAGGCCGCCCCATAGTCAGTGGGATTGGGTCTCTTTTTGAGCACCTCTCCCAGTGGTTGGATATGGTACTCAATCCCTTTGTTGAAGCTTTGCCTAGCTTTTTGAGAGACACTAAACACTTGATCAATTTGATTGACGATATAAAGTGGGATAGTGACTTGTATAGCTGGGTGACTATTGATGTCACGGCCCTATACTCCTCTATCCCTCATGATAGAGGACTAGAGGCCATTGCATTTTTTCTACAGGAGTGGTCTGACCTCTCTGAAGATTTTCAGGCCTTTGTGTTGAGAGTTACCCGCTTCCTTTTGACCCACAATTTCTTTGAGTTTGAGGGCACGTTCTATCTCCAGAGGCGGGGGACAGCTATGGGGGCCAAGTTTGCCCCCTCCTATGCCAACCTGTTTATGGGTTGGTGGGAGCTGTCCCACGTCTTTGGAGATGGAAATGCCCATAAGTCCCAGATTATATTCTTTCGTCGTTTTATTGACGATTTGATTTTTATCTGGAGTGGAAATGAGGCATCTATGACAGATTTCATACTAAACATTAACTCCAACACGATAGGCCTCAAATTCACGTATGAGATCCAAAAGGCTAAGATTAATTTCCTGGACATAACCCTCAGTGGTAGTAGGGAAGGTAGAATCTATTCTAGCCTGTATAGGAAACCAATCTCTGGCAACTCCCTGCTACACGCAAGTAGTTGCCACCCTAGACATGTTCCATATGCCATTGCCAAAGGCCAGCTCATCAGGGCGAAAAGAAACTGTACTGATGAAATGGAGGGTCAAGTCCAGATGAAGGAGGTTCACAAGTGCCTCTTGCAGAGAGGGTACCAACGAAAAACTGTGAATAGGGCCTTTAATGATGTTTCCAAAATACATAGATCAGATCTACTACAAAATAGATCTAAAACTGTAGAGACACATAAAGGTGTCACTTTTGTAACTGATTACAGTTCACAATATGTAGATGTATGTAAAATTGTGAAACATCATTTTAAGATGCTCATAGCAGACGAGAGACTATTAGGATGTGTACAGGAAGGTGTGAGATGCTCCTATCGGAGGAACCGCACATTAGGTAATATATTGTCACCTACAGTCCTTAAGAAATCGCAGTCCCAGGCTAGCTCATGGCTCACAAGCAAAGGCTCCTACAGATGTGGAAGCTCCAGATGTGGTGCATGTGACTATTTGATTATATCGGATACCTTTAGGTCCTCTGTTACAGGGAAGGTATATGACATTAATTTCTGTCTTAACTGTACATCTACATATGTTGTGTACTGCATCACTTGCACTCGATGCGGTAAGCAATATGTAGGACTCACAACCAGGGATGTTAGATCACGAATGAGGGAACACCTTTCCACTATACGTGTTGGCAAAGCAAGCACCCCGTTGGTGAATCACTTTGCAGTAATACATAAACAAGATCTTACCTGCTTCTCCTGGCAACCTATTGACATGATCCCCTACCCTAAGAGAGGAGGAGATAGAGATTTGATGTTGGGGAAAAGGGAGATGCTGTGGATCTTCAAACTAGAGACTAGAGTCCCCCATGGACTTAACTCCGAATTTGATCTCATCAACTATTGGGAGTAGGGGTTAGACTGTCCTAGATGAGGGGAACCACAGCGCCTTAAGCCCTTAAATAACAACATAAATAACAACATCAATATTAATATTAACATGTGTCATGATGTCTGTGTTCACACTGTAATATGTTCGTGCACACATGTACATCAACATTTCCCTTTAATTACACAACTATACTACTAACTATACTTGGTGTTGTATATGAGTATGTACTTTGTATAATCCACCTCATGACTTTTATTAACAGGTTGAAACAATTGGATGTCCATTGATTCTTATTTTTCACCCTTATTGGGGTATTATATTATATATATCTATTGTTTAATTGAGGTTAGGATGGTTGAATATACAACTATATATATATACATTTTTCCTTGGATTAAGATATCCATGGGAGCATATGTAGGATTATTGCCTAGCTGTTCACGACTCCTTATCATCATATATGTACTATATATACCCCTATTTGCTATGGTCTGCCTATTTACCATTTATCCCTTGGTGCTTATGTGTGCGCTCTGAACATACACTTTTTGCTCTTTGACCATCTGTTTTTAAAGATTTTTTCTAATAAAGGACTTTTATTTCACTGAACTTCAGCCGTCCGCTTTTGCTTTTTCACTGTGGTAAGGAATATAATCCTACCACATCTACTGTCAGCCAGCAATACTCTTGATGCCAATTTATTTCTCCCATGCATTTTAACAAATGTTGGGTATCCCGTAAGAAAGTCGGTAACTTCCATACTAAGGGTTGAAGCAAAGATTCAATCCAATTGGATAAATTTTCGAAAAGGGAGCCGATCCCAGATACGATCGGTCTCCCCTTAACATTCTCAATGGACTTGTGCACCTTTGGTAAGTGATGAAAGATGGGTATCACTGGTTCTTTGACATATAGGTACTCAAAGGTGCACAAGCCCATTACACCTTTCTCCATTCCATCATCTAAAAGATCTCTAAGCTCTGATTGAAATCTTATCGTTGGATCACAGGGCAAGCTCAAATAAACCTCCATATCCCCCAGCTGTCTTTTAGCTTCATGTATATAATTCATTTCTGACATGACAACTATGGTGCCGCCCTTATCGGCATTTTTGATGACTATGCCCTGTCTATCTTTCAATCTCTGCAGTCCTGTTTGTTCTGCATGTGTAAGATTATGTCTTTGCTTGCCACTTTCTGATTTTAGTTTAATAAGATCCTCCTCCACCCTTTTGTGGAAGCTCTCCAATACCTCACCTCTGAAATGGGTGGGATAAAATTTGGATCTAGTTTTAAAACCTATGTGGCTTCCTTTCTCTGTAGTGGTGTCCCTACTTTCCTTCTCCAATTGGCTTAATGTCAATAAATCAATTGTGTCTTTATATAGAAAGCAGTCATTCATGATGTGTCTTTCATTAGTCTTCAGGGTATTTTCACTCTCTGAGCTCTCTTCAGAAAAATAGAATTTTTTTAACGTTAGTGAACGAACAAACTTATTCACATCCATGAGCGTGTCAAATACCCTGAAGTCCGCTGATGGAACAAAATTAAGTCCAAGTTCTAAGACCTTTGTTTCTTCTGTGGTCAACTCTATACTGGCAAGATTAATGACCTTCATATGTTGTATTTGTTTTGTTTCCCTCTCCTCAATGTGTATTGCTCGCGTCTGACTTGAGGATCTTTGCCTCTTCCTCTTCCCCTTCCTGCTCCTACTGACCCTCTCCCTTGTCCCCTGTCCTCTGCCTCGCAAAAACCCTGAGCCTCCACGGGTATTGGGGTTGGTGTGGGTTGTGAGTCTAGAGCATTGGAGTACCTGTTCAATCTATTCCCTCCTCTACCTCTGTTCTTAAGAATACCCACAGTCCCAACCGGGGTAGGGTAAGGGGAACTGTCACTAGCACTCAAAGCAATGGATGGAAAACTCTCATTAAATGTGCCAGAGGGGCTTTCTTCCTCAGATGAACCCCCACTGGTTGCATAGTCAACAAAGTCTCTAATCTCATTATCTTCACTTCAGTCGGTGTCCACAAAAGTCACTTGTTTCTTGCCTACTTCAGATAGCTGCCCTTTTACTCCAGGTGTGTTCCCTTTTTTGTTATTATATCTCCTGAATAATCTCATCCTCCTTGGGTTTTGTGAATTCCATTGGTACACCCGGTTGTTAGTATAGTCCTCTGTGTCTCTGACAAACTTGCGGTATTTCTGTCTGTCTATGTCTTTCTTGAAATTATCTATCGTCTGTCTGAGTATTGAATCAAGTTGTTCGTACTTCTCATGATCAATAAATTTATTTAAATCCCTCTGTATGTCCTTTATCTGACTCCTGGTTTCTTCTAATTTGTAGTTTTTATATTTGATAATGACATTCATCAGTCTGATGGAACATTCAGTAAGGATATCATTCCATTCATTAATGAACCATTCTTCCGTTACTTGAAATGATGGATACTTTCTAATTCTGAGACCTCTTGGTATCATCCTAATATCAACATATTTCTCAAGAGATCTCCTATCCCACCAAACCTGATACTCTTTCGTTAAAGTCTTTTCCATTAGTAGAAAAATATCTGAAATGTCTTTGGTTTGTGTTTGGGGATTGAAAGTATCTTTCAGTGTGGGTCTGTTCCTGTCAATGTCTTCTAAGCTTGTAAGGGAGTAAAAGTTACTGCATGTTATGGATGCCTAGGAGGTTTACCTTATGCCTCTCTAGCCTAAGTACTGTACAACTGCACCATGCTGATCTTTATTGTTGGAATAATGCCTTTGTTATAATCTATGCATATAACTTAATAAAAAATAAATATATAAAAAAAAAAAAAAAAGTTACTGCATGTTGCTCTACTATCTTCCATATTTAGAAATGTCTGATACCTGTTGGTTATTGTACGGTAACAGACAATCCAATTAGTTTACTTGCTAAATGTGAAGATAAACGTTGGTATCTGGTAATTAATTGTGTCTTAAATTTATACACAATGTACTGAGCTCAAATAGCACTTACTCGAGGTTTATTAAACTGAAAGTATACACACAAAAACTTTAACAGTTCGATGTATAATGTTACCCTCATCTGATGTCTGGTCACGGAGCGTGAAGAGTAATGTGAATAAATCAAAGTAAACAGTGCTCCGCTGACTCCCCAATCCGAACTGCTAACGGTGAGTAAACAGATATAAGGCAATGGTCTCACCTTCTCCAGCTGGTTCCACAGTCTCACCCGTCTATTCGCGGTCAATCCTTAGCCTCGGCTCTTCGCTACACCACGCTTCCAGGGCGTGGGATTCCTCCGATGGCGTCTGACGTCACTTGACACGTGAACTTGTTTGACCAATAGCGGGACGGACTTGGATTACCTATTGGACCAAATGCCGGTTGTTATAAAAACTTTAGTTCCCCTCACCGATCCTGGCAGTAAAGTAAGTGTAAAGCCTCCGGAGCTCCAACGGGTAATAAGGGCTGCTAGCCCGGTTGCAGCAGACAACGGCCCTCTCCTCTGCCGTAGTAGTACAAAAAGAAGCAGAATGCTGCTAAAATAAAACGTTCATTTTATTGGATATTGTTAAAACTTGATGCAAACATGCAGTAACAAGTGCTTAAAACAGCTGTTCATGTCATAAACAGGCCAGTCTGACGCGTTTCGGCTGATTCGCCTTATTCATAGACTCAATATTCTGAATTCACCTGTGGAGCTATATAAGGCCCCTCACAATCTCATTGGTTGCCTGTAAACATGAATAAACTCCCTCCTCCCCTTAGCTCGTCCGTCATTGATTGTGTATACTCCCACTTTCTTCATGTCCTCACTATCAATTCAATTACAAGAGATGTATATAATAATGCTGAAATAGAATCAGTTCTCGTATATTAACGTACATAAATAGTGGTGTATATTATCCCATTTAATTCGTCTGTCTATGTGTGTGTGCATAAACCGGGGTCGCGCCTCCTGTACACAAGCTGCTAAGGCTGCAAAAATCAGCACTGTGGATTGAATACCACTTCTCACAAAGTGTCCGCTTACCCCCCATAAAATACACACACACTCACACAGATCTCTTGGGTAATATCTATTCATAAACCACATTCTCTAACATCATCTACTCATGCTCATTGTTTCAATAACCATTATCATTATAATGTACCGGAATGCCTCACTCACATGATCTTAATTTATCTACCAATAGCTACAATCTGATCTATGTATATCAACTCTGTGTGCTAAACTTGATTTATTTAACCATTTCAATTAGTCATGATTGATATTTAGACTATTTTTGCCAAAATCAATACTACAGTATATTCAAATATCTTGAGTAGTCTGGTTTGTCTACCCTCTGTGCTCAACTACACAATTTCTAAGGGGATCAACTATAATACCTGCTAAATGTTAAATGTAAGTTTAAGTGGTAGACTAAAGGATGATAAACTCAAGGAGAGGGGAATTTGATATTTCAGTACTGTCAACCCCGTATGTGATACTGACCTTCTATCATTGTATCTGGTTCTAAGTGTCCCTATATTTGTAAGTACTGATCGGACACTGTAGCTATATCCTCACTTTTCCCAGAAATTAATGATATCATCTGTTATATTCATACCGGCTGGTCTCCGTGTATTGAGTGTAAAGATCCAATAAGCCTCCCTACGGAAGAGCTCTTGAACCCTATCACCCCCTCTCGGTTTTTGCTTTATTACATCAATAATCATCCACCTGAAGGAACTGACATTACCCTGATGTTCATAAAGAAAACCATCATTGACACCCTCCATAAGGAGGGAAAGCCTCAAAAGGTAATTGCAAAAGAAGTTGGATGTTCCCAAAGTGCTGTATCAAAGCACATTAATAGAAAGTTATGTGGAAGGGAAAAGAGTGGAAGAAAAAGGTGCACAAGCAGCAGGGATGACAACAGCCTGGAGAGGATTGTCAGGAAAAGGCCATTCAAAAGTGTTGGGGACTTTCACAAGGCGTGGACTGAGGCTGGAGTCAGTGCATCAAGAGCAACCACACACAGACGGATCCTGGACATGGGCTTCCAATGTAGTATTCCTCTTGTCAAGCCACTCCTGAACAACAAACAACGTCAAAAGCGTCTTACTTGTGCTAAAGAAAAACAGACTGTCTGTTGCTCAGTGGTCCAAAGTCCTCTTTTCTAATGAGAGCAAATTTTGCATATCATTTGGAAATCAAGGACCCAAAATATGGAGGAAGAATGGAGAGGCACACACTGAAAGATGCTTGAAGTCCAGTGTGAAGTTTCCACAGTCTGTGTTGATTTGGGGAGCCATGTCATCTGCTGGTGTTGGTCCACTGTGCTTCATTAAGTCTAGGGTCAATGCAGCCATCTACCAGGAGATTTTGGAGCACTTCATGCTTCCTTCCACAGACGAGCTCTATGGGGATGCTGACTTCATTTTCCAGCAGGACTTGGCACCTGCCCACACTGCCAAAAGCACCAAAACCTGGTTCAATGACCATGGGATTACTGTGCTTGATTGGCCAGCAAACTCGCCTGACCTGAACCCCATAGAGAATCTATGGGGCATTGCCAAGAGAAAGATGAGAGACATGAGACCGAACAATGCAGAAGAGCTGAAGGCCGCTATTGAAGCATCCTGGTCTTCCATAACACCTCAGAAGTGCCACAGGCTGATAGCTTCCATGCCATGAGGCAGTAATTGCTGCAAAAGGGGCCCAAACCAAGTACTGAGTACATACAGTATGCATGCTTATACTTTTCAGAGGTCCGATATTGTTCTACAGATATGTACAATCCTTGTTTTATTGATTGCATGTAATATTCTAATTTTATTACAAGACCAGAGACTCATATTTTGCATTCTCTCTCTTTACTACTTAAATGCAGTTTTTTAAAGTATACATAAAAATACAATAAACTGTCAAAATTTTGAAAATGAGACAGTAAAACAAATAACATATCAGTGACCAATGAAATTAGAGAACTGATTAAACTAAAACCACATAGCCAATCAGGTTACTAATGAATCCTATAAACTGTCCAATATACAGTAAGACATCCTCTTTCTTTTACTGCTGCAGTAAAGATAAGTATTGCTTTGTCAAGTGTTAATAAATAACCTTTTCTTGCTTTATTCATATACTTCTTTTGTACATTATAATATCCTTGTTATAACCTTTTTATTAAATTTATTTGTAGTCCGTTTTAGCTTTAGGACTTTTTCGTTGGTTAACAAATTTTTTCCCAAATTGTTTTTATTTTCTCACATTGCGTTTTAATTGTGCTCCTTACTTTGTTCGCTTGTGTATTATTTCCCTATTACCTCCGGTTTGCTTGTATCCCGTCTCTGTTGCGCTACTCCGCACTGTCCCGACGTCCATCTTGTGATTGTCGGTCTCAGTGCGCATGCGCCGGTCTCCTTCTCCTCATTGCGCAGTGTAGTTTTCACTTTCCCGCCCTCAAAAGCCGTCGCCTTTCGTTTGCAATTTTGTTGCAACCTTCATCATTACGTGTCAGCAACTTTACTCCTCAATTTAGTTGCTGGCACTTTGTCTCCATCTTTTGGTCATTTCTGTAATTGTTAAAAGTTTAATTATATAAATTATTCACTTTTATTTCACTTTCTTGGGGTCAATTCTGTTATAATACATTAGATAATACATTACTAAGTTATTTATTGTAAATTTATTATTTAGATTTATTCTATAGTTTATAATATTATATTATATTCAATAATTTTATTATATTTTATGATATTATATATTTATTATCACTATGTCTCAATCATCTGATTTGAACCTCTCACTTAATGCTGAGGGCGTTCAAAAGATGATTGACAATTCAATGAATTCAATGTTAGAAAAAATAACCATTTTAATTGATAAATCCTCAAAAAAGGATTTAAAAAGAAAAAGAAATATATCCAGTGATATTAAAACCAGTAAGAAGTTAATTAAAAAATCACGCCAACTTGTTGCTGATTCTGCCGTTCCTCGCAGGAAAGGAAGAAAAACACCTGCTATTTCCTCTACTCCCAAGAGGTCACTAATGGGAGAGGCTTTGGCCAATGATGATAATTGTGAAATTTGTTCAGATACAGAAATTAATTCAGATTCATCTCTGAATTCAATTCAATCTGAGGATGATTTATCTCATTCCTCATCTGAAAATTCTTTGGCCTCTCCAAAGATTAAAAAATTCAAAAAATCACTTAAAAAATCTAAACATTTGGAGTCTAAAAAAGTGGAATTTTTTGATTGCCTAGGTAATCCTAGGTTTAATGCGGATGATTTACATCACCCTAGATCTGCAAAATGGTGCCCCTCATCTGATATTGCAGACTTTATTGATTACCAACTTCGCCAACCTTTAAAAAGAGATTCTAGAAATAAAATGAGGGCTGAATGTCCTAGACCAATTCTTCCCAATAATACAAATATTACCCCTGAAGTAGATCCAAAGATTTTAAAATTTATAGGGTCCCCAGGTTTCAAATTAAAGAAAGGTATGGACAGGGCCTGGAAAATTTGTCAAGATAAAATGCTTGACACAATTGGTCCTTTAGCAAAACTTTTTGATTTATCGGAACAAGCTGTTTACGATAATACTCTTTTAGACCCAGTCATCGTTAGAGAATGGCTTCAGAGAATGCTCTCATTTTTAGGGAACGCCAATTCTGCGATATACACTGAACGCAGACGTAATATCCTTAGAAGAATTGACCCCAAGGTTTGCGATTTCGCAATTAACGAAATTCATTCTGATACAAATGGCCTTTTGTTTGGAGACACTTTTATAAAAGAGTTAAATAGTTACGTAAATACGTTCTCCAATCTTAATAAAGTGAGAACATCAATGAAAAAGATCTTTCACCAGGATCGTTTTTCTGAGCAGGCTGGGAAAGGTAGAGGCCGCTTTCCCGGCCGTGCTTCATTCCCAAACAGGTCTCAATTTGCCTTTCAACAATTTCACAATCAGAGACAATTTCAGAATCCAGTCTCCTCAGGCTTCTTTCCATCTAGAGGAAGATTCTGGAACCCAAGAATTCAACGTTCGAGACAAAGATCCCGCACACCTCAAGGTAAATCTTCTTTTTCTTCCTCCTCAGGTTTCTTCCCAAAACATAATAGGAGGCAGATTATCTCTTTTCACACACAATTGGAACATGATAACTTCAGATCAATGGGTTCTTCAAACTGTTTCAGGTCTTTTTATAGATTTTATTTCTCCTCCATTTCAAAATTCTATTCCCCTTCCAATAAAGTTTTCTGTTTCAGACAGAAATTTGGTTCAAAACGAAATTTCAAACCTTTTATTAAAACAAGCAATAGAACAAGTTTTAAATCCTCAAAATTGCTTTCTCAGCAATCTTTTTCTCGTAAAAAAGAAAAATGGCCTTTTTCGTCCAGTTATAAATCTAAGATCTCTAAACGCCTTCGTTGTTTATCAACATTTCAAAATGGAAGGTATTCATCTTCTCAGAGATTGCCTTTTAGACAACGATTTTCTAGTCAGATTAGATCTGACAGATGCTTATCTGACAGTTCCGGTAACTCAAGAACACAGGAAATTTCTAACTTTTGTTTGGGAAGAAAAGTATTGGAGTTTCACTTGCATGCCCTTCGGTCTATCTTCAGCCCCTTGGATTTTTACCAAAATAATGAAACCTATAATTACTTGGCTTCGTCTTCGAGGTGTTCGACTCATCATCTATTTAGACGATATCCTGATTATGAATCAGAACTCTGTCACGTTAAAGTCTCAACTCCAACTTACTACTTTCATTTTAGAAAATTTAGGTTTCTTGATCAACAAAGAGAAATCTGTTCTTCTTCCAACCAAATCTCTAACCTTTTTAGGTTTCAAAATAGACACTTCGAAAGCTACTTTAAGTCTTCCCAGAGAAAAAATTGTGAATATCAAGAAAGAGATTTCAAGAACTCTTTCTTTACCATTGGTTCCCATCAGGACGATAGCCAGAATAGTTGGGTTACTTTCATCCTCTATTCAGGCTATTTTCCCTGCTCCTCTTCATTACAGAGAACTTCAACGTTTAAAAATTTTTCATCTCCAAAAAGGTCTATCATATTCCCACCAAATCCCTCTTTCTTCAGAAGCCAAATAGGAACTTTCATGGTGGCTATCCCATATAGAAGCTTGGAACGGGAGAGCCATTTTCGGAAAATCTCCAGATCTTATCATAGAATCCGATGCCAGTCGCTCGGGTTGGGGCGCTCGTTGTGGTCCCTCAATCACAGGAGGAAAATGGTCTTCAGAAGAAAAGCGTTTTCACATCAATTGCTTAGAACTTTTGGCAGGCTCTTTTGCAGTCAAGAGTTTTGTCAAAAGTTCTTCTCCTGTGTCCATTTTACTCAGAATGGACAATATTTCTGCAGTTCGCTATTTGAATCGCCTCGGTGGTACAAAATCGAGAGATTTGTCAATTATTACGAAAGAATTCATTCACCTTTGCTTGGACAGAAATATTTCTGTAAAAGCGGAATACATTCCAGGTTTATCCAATGTAGCAGCGGATTGGGGATCTCGATACCTGACAGATTCCAGCGATTGGAAGCTTCATCATCAAGTTTTTCATTCGCTTCAATCTCTCAGAGGTCCCTTTTCGATGGATCTCTTCGCTTCGAGACTGAATCATCAGATTTGCCCTTATTTCAGTTGGCGCCCAGATCCGGAAGCATTGGCAATCGATGCATTTCTCCACCCATGGCCTCTCCAGACAGCTTATGCTTTTCCCCCATTCTCCATGATTCAGAGAACCATATCAGTAGTCCGTCGGGATCTTCTCTCAATTCTCCTAATCACTCCCCTTTGGCCATCTCAACCCTGGTACCCATCTCTTCTAGAATTATCTGTCAACCATCCTGTTCTTCTTCCGGTTTTTCCGCTTCTCTTGTCAGATCCAGTAGGTCATCCTCACGAACTTATTCTTCAAGGATCTCTTCGTCTCATAGCATGGTCAATTTCGGGCAATCTTCATTTCCCCAAGGTTTATCACAACAAGCTCAGGAACTCCTCGCAGACTCATTGGCCCCCGGGACCAAAAAATGCTATTTTTCCGCATGGTCCAGATGGTCTGGCTGGTGCGTGGAAAGAAGTTTGGATCCCCTTTCAGCGGATATAATTTACATCATTAATTTCCTAACATCACTTTTTGATTCAGGTTTAGCTTACAGAACCATCAACGTTTCTAGATCTGCCATTTCGGCTAAACATTCTTTTATAAATAATTTTCCTGTAGGACAACATCCTTTAATTTGTAAATTAATGAAAGCAATCAAACTCAAAAGACCTCCGACTCCTAAATATTCTTCTTTTTGGGATGTTGATCTTATTTTTTCTCTTTTTAAATCTTGGCCTTCTAATGAATTTTTATCATTGAAACAACTTACCACTAAATTGGCTACCCTTTTATGTTTAATTTCTTTTCGTAGAGTTTCTGATGTTAGAGCTTTAGATTTTAATTCTAAACGTTTTACACCTGAAGGCGTTACTTTCTTCATATCTAAAAGAACTAAATCTTTTTCAACCTCAATTTTCTATCCTTACTTACCTTCTGAACCTCTTCTCTGTGTGGTTGTATGTCTCAAAGAGTATGAACGCAGAACTTCTTCTTTTCGTATTCCTACTTCTAATCAACTTTTGTTATCTTTTATTCCTCCTCATTATCCTGTATCCTCTACTTCTATAGCCAGGTGGGTTAAATGGGTTATGAGTGAAGCAGGTATTGATGTTTCTTTTTCCGCTCACTCTGTTAGAGGATCAGCCGCTTCTAAAGCATTTTTGAAAGCTGCCACCCTTCAACAAATCTTGGATGCAGCTGACTGGTCTTCTGATTCTATTTTTAAACAATTTTACTTTAAACCCATTGAACACGCCTCGCTTAATTTATTTTGTTAGTTGCTTTAAACTAGCAAAATATGAGTCTCTGGTCTTGTAATAAAATTCGGATTATCCTAAGTTATGAAGGTATAATCTAGATTTTATTAAAGACACAGAGACGAGTATTTTCCCTCCTCTGATTATATTATTATATGGTTTTGTTCCCACCCTTATTTGTTTTATCATATTATTAACATATCTTGTATATTTATTTCAGTTACCAATCAACTATAAAGATATTATCCTAAGTGGTTTTGCTCCATCTCATCTCTGTGAAGAGACGAAACTTCAAGAAAGTTTTCCTCATCCTATACAGTCTTCAAGAGGATTTTCATTCTTTCCTGATAAGATGGAGCTTTCTTCACGGATGATTCTTCAATTCAAAGTTCTTCTCTTCATGGTCGTCTGCTGTCTTCTCGTCTGGAACTACTTCTTCATTATGGACTTTTTGTTTCCTTCTACAGTTACAAAGAAAGAGGATGTCTTACTGTATATTGGACAGTTTATAGGATTCATTAGTAACCTGATTGGCTATGTGGTTTTAGTTTAATCAGTTCTCTAATTTCATTGGTCACTGATATGTTATTTGTTTTACTGTCTCATTTTCAAAATTTTGACAGTTTATTGTATTTTTATGTATACTTTAAAAAACTGCATTTAAGTAGTAAAGAGAGAGAATGCAAAATACTCGTCTCTGTGTCTTTAATAAAATCTAGATTATACCTTCATAACTTAGGATAATCCGAATTTTATGAGATTGAGGATTTGGGGTTTTCATGAGTTGTAAGCTATAATCATCACAATTATGACAAATCACGGCTTGAACTATCTTGCTTTGCATGTAATGAGTCTATCTCATATATTAGTTTCACCTTTTAGGTTGCATTAGTGAAATAAATTAACTTTTTGCACGATATTCTAATCTTTTGACTTTCACCTGTAGAAGTGCATTGGAGCCCTTTGCAGTTAAGTAGATGAAAACATGAAAAAAACATATTTATGCAATATTCCTTTTTCATAAAGTGTTATAGGGGCCGATTTATAATTGGTCTGTCCAACATGACCCGCTCAGCGGATCATGTCCAACAGACATCGATGAATGCCGACAGCATACGCTGTCAGCATTTATCATTGCACAAGCAATTCTTGTGAACTGCTTGTACAATGCCACCCCCTGCAGATTTGCGGTCAATCGGCCGTTTGCAGGGGGTGTCATTCAGCCCAAACGTATAGAGCAGGCGGACCAGTTATGGAGCTGCGGTCTTAAGACAAGGACATCAAGCTCCATTCAGAGCTTGATAATTCGGCCCCATACTGTGTATTTACTGTTAGTATTTCCCATTACAATGTTCTTCACATGAGAATATATTATATGTATTTGTAAATAGATATCCCTATATATATATATATCTATATATCTACACCTGTATATAATTTTATATATATATATATATATATATATATATATATATATATATATATATATATATTGTCCTGAGTATAGGCTGCAATTTTCCCCCCTAATGTAAGTCTTTAAACTAGGGGTGCAGCCTACAATCGGGATGTTGCAAAAAAAGGCAATAGAAATACCGGTATATGTGAACAACGGAAGTTACCTTGAACGGTCCATGTCAGGGTTGGGTGGGAATGCTGTTTCTGTTACAGGGAGGGGTTTGGACACACACCGGGATTTTTTCAGACCCCGCCGGCAAACGCTGACAACCGAGGCCCCTGCAGGGATGATGACCACGACTCCACACACCAGCACACCACTGCAAGTTCAACCGGGAGATCTGGGACACAGCCAGACAGGAGCCACTATGTCAGCACACTACTGCTGGAGAAGCCCACAAGTTACCGGTATGACGTCCCTGTGCAGCATCCATAGCTCCCCATGCATCCATAGCTTACAACCCTGTGTGGCATCTGTAGCTCTGCACGCTGATTTGGGAGCCGAGGGCATTAACTTTTACTGGTATTTCCAGTGGTCGATATTACGGTAGATCAGATTATTCTATGAGTCTTTGATTTTTATGATTGGGGCTGTGTGTGTGTGAGGGGGCAGGGTAAGGAGACTGATATCTGTCAGGGAGGCTAAGATATTAAGGGCTAGATTTATTAAGCCCCTACGGCAGCAAGTTCTCTCAAGAACTTGCTCGCCGGGATTTATCAAGCAGCGGTCACCAGACCTAACATCTACGCCACCTCTATTGTGGTGAAATTCAGTCTCCTCGGTCGAGTCCGACCGAGGAGATTGACAGCAGGGGGCGGAATTGCACGCGAGCGCAAAATTGCGCTCGTGTGCAATGTTAATTACCTGCGGGTAATTCTGCCCCGCCACAGGCGAGCTGAGGCGTACAGGGGCGCGTATACGCGCCCCTATACGCCTCAGCGTTGATAAATCTAGCCCTAAGTAGGGGTCTGTGTGTGTGAGGGAGATAGGAGTGCTGAGAGATTGAGGAGGGCTGAGGGGAGGTAGTTACAGGTAACAGGGTGTGAAATTGGCAGTCTGTGAGGGTTATGAGGGGGCTTTGTGTGTGTGAAGGGGAGGGTAAGGAGATTGATATCTGTCAGGGAGGGAGGCTGGCTAAGACATTAAGGAGGGGTCTGTGTGTGAGGGAGATGGATAGGGGGGCTGAGAGGGTGAGGAGAGGTTCTTAAGAGGGTAAATAGTGGGCACTGTGTGAGGGAAGGAGGCTGAGGGGCAGTATACACCAATTTTCATTTAACTAAATTTAATAGACAATACTATAAGGAATACCTAATATGCACAGATACTGTTCTACTAATGTGTATATTTTCTTTAAGTTGAAAAAAGTTAAACTTTTTTTTTACAAATATCTATTTATACCTATATATATATATATAGGTATAAATATATATTTGTGGGGGGGAAATCATATATATATATATATATATATATATATATATATATATATATATATATATATATGTTTTAATGAGTAAATAGCACATATTCTATGTGAAGAAAATTGGAATGTGAAATATTCGTATTTTCATGTTGGGTTAGCGCACATGAGAATATGTGATCTGTTTTCTCTCTATTGACTTCTATGGGGGGAATAAGTGAATGTATGCACGAAATTCTAAGTTTGGCTTTTTGCTCTCATCGGGTTAGCATTCAAGCGAAAACAGTTTACTTTAAACTTATAAAATGTGCGCAAAAAGCTTACTTCTAGAGCAGTTAGCGCTAGAGCAGGAGCGTTAATTAACGCTCCACTTGTAATCTGGCCCAAAGTGTACAGTAAAACAACGTTGCAGTATACTTTAATTATTTATTTTGCATCAGTTTCCTCTAATTTAGCTCTGAAAATTGGATTTTCTAATAATCAGAACTTGATAAGCTTACTGCAGACTTTTTAAGGGCTAACCCTGCTACATATATGTCTTTAATTGGCTTTAGAAGATAACAACTGCAAAACAATGTACTTTATACTAACATAATGACTTTGGCAAGCCTTGTCATCTGTAAACTGAAGCCCTCCAAATTAGGCAAGTGGTAGGTGGAGTTTGGCTATTGAAAAAACATTCGGCCAGATTACGAGTTTTGCATTAGGAGCTGTGCGGTGCTAACAAGCAGTTTTCCCTCACCGCTCACTTACCTACAGCGCTGATATTACGGGTTTTTACAAACCCGGCGTTAAAAGGCAAGAAGTGAGCATAGAGCAAAATTTTGCTCCACACTACACTCCAATACCAGCGCTGCTTAAGTCAGCGGTGAGCTGGCCGTACATGCTCGTGCACGATTTCCCCATAGACATCAATGGTGAGAGACGCCTGAGAAAAAGTCTAACACCTGTAAAAAAGCAGCGTTCCTATGGGGAAACACATTTTATGTTTACACCTAACACCCTAACATGAACCCTGAGTCTAAACAACCCTAATCTTACACTTATTAACCCCTAATCTGCCGCCCCTGACATCGCCGACACCTACATTATTCTTATTAACCCCTAATCTGCTGCTCCGGACATCGCCGACACCTACATTATATTTATTAACCCCTAATCTGCTGCCCCCAACATCGCCGACACCTACATAATATTTATTAACCCCTAATCTGCCATCCTCAATGTCGCCGCAACCTACCTACACTTATTAACCCCTAATCTGCCGCCCCCAACGTCACAGCCACTATATTAAATGTATTAACTCCTAAATCTAAGTCTAACCCTAACACCCCCTAATTGAAATATAATCCAAATAAATCTAAATAAAATTTCTATCATTAACTAAATTATTCCTATTTAAAACTAAATACTTACCTATAAAATAAACCCTAACGCCTAGATTTAGAGTTCTGCGGCCAAAGGGGTGCGTTAGCTACGCATGCTTTTTTTCTCCCGCACCTTTTAAATACCGCTGGTATTTAGAGTTCACAGAATGGCTGGGTTTTCAGTGCGTTAGGCTCCAAAAAGGGAGCGTAGAGCATACTTTAACGCCACTGCAACTCTAGATACCAGCGGTGCTTACGGACGCGGCCAGCTTCAAAAACGTGCTCGTGCACGATATCCCCATAGAAAACAATGGGGCAGTTTGAGCTGAAAAAAAACCTAACACCTGCAAAAAAGCCGCGTTCAGCTCTTAACGCAGCCCCATTGTTTTCTATGGGGAAACACTTCCTACGTCTGCACCTAACACTCTAACATGTACCCCGAGTCTAAACACCCCTAACCTTACACTTATTAACCCCTATTCTGCCGCCCCCGCTATCGCTGACACCTGCATATTTTTTTTAACCCCTAATCTGCCGCTCCGTAAACCGCCGCTACTTACATTATCCCTATGTACCCCTAATCTGCTGCCCCTAACACCGCCGACCCCTATATTATATTAATTAACCCCTAATCTGCCCCCAACAACGTCGCCTCCACCTGCCTACACTTATTAACCCCTAATCTGTCGACCGGACCGCGCCGCTATTATAATAAAGTTATTAACCCCTAATCCGCCTCACTCCCGCCTCAATAACCCTATAATAAATAGTATTAACCCCTAATCTGCCCTCCCTAACATAGCCGACACCTAACTTCAAACATTAACCCCTAATCTGCCGACTGGAGCTCACCACTATTCTAATAAATGTATTAACCCCTAAAGCTAATTCTAACCCTAACCCTAACACCCCCCCTAAGTTAAATATAATTTTTATCTAACTAAATAAATTAACTATTATTAAATAACTTATTCCTATTTAAAGCTAAATACTTACCTGTAAAATAAACCCTAATATAGCTACAATATAAATTATAATTATATTATAGCTATTTTAGGATTAATATTTATTTTACAGGCAACTTTGTAATTATATTAACCAGGTACAATAGCTATTAAATAGTTAAGAACTATTTAATAGTTACCTAGTTAAAATAATTACAAAATTACCTGTAAAATAAATCCTAACCTAAGTTACAATTAAACCTAACACTACACTATCAATAAATTATTTAAATACAATACCTACAAATAACTACAATGAAATAAACTAACTAAAGTACAAAAAATAAAAAAGAACTAAGTTACAAAAAATAAAAAAATATTTACAAACATAAGAAAAATATTACAACAATTTTAAACTAATTACACCTACTCTAAGCCCCCTAATAAAATAACAAAGACCCCCAAAATAAAAAAATGCCCTACCCTATTCTAAATTACAAAAGTTCAAAGCTCTTTTACCTTACCAGCCCTGAACAGGGCCCTTTGCGGGGCATGCCCGAAAGAATTCAGCTCTTTTGCCTGTAAAAAAAACACATACAATACCCCCCCCCCAACATTACAACCCACCACCCACATACCCCTAATCTAACCCAAACCCCCCCTTAAATAAACCTAACACTAAGCCCCTGAAGATCTTCCTACCTTATCTTCACCATACCAGGTTCACCGATCGATCCAGAAGAGCTCCTCCGATGTCTTGATCCAAGCCCAAGCGGGGGGCTGAAGATGTCCATGATCCCGCTGATTGAAGATGCCGTTGATAGAAGACTTCAGCCAGATCATGGACCTCTTCAGCTCCCGCTTGGATGAAGACTTCAGCGGGATCATGGACATCTTCAGCCCCCCGCTTGGGTTTGGATCAAGACATCGGAGGAGCTCTTCTGGATCGATCGGTGAACCGGGTATGGTGAAGATAAGGTAGGAAGATCTTCAGGGGCTTAGTGTTAGGTTTACTTAAGGGGGGTTTGGGTTAGATTAGGGGTATGTGGGTGGTGGGTTGTAATGTTGGGGGGGGGGTATTGTATGTGTTTTTTTTACAGGCAAAAGAGCTTAATTCTTTGGGGCATGCCCCGCAAAGGGCCCTGTTCAGGGCTGGTAAGGTAAAAGAGCTTTGAACTTTTGTAATTTTGAATAGGGTAGGGCATTTTTTTATTTTGGGGGTCTTTGTTATTTTATTAGGGGGCTTAGAGTAGGTGTAATTAGTTTAAAATTGTTGTAATTTTTTTCTAATGTTTGTAAATATTTTTTTATTTTTTGTAACTTAGTTCTTTTTTATTTTTTGTACTTTAGTTAGTTTATTTCATTGTATTTATTTGTAGGTATTGTATTTAATTTATTTATTGATAGTGTAGTGTTAGGTTTAATTGTAGATAATTGTAGGTAGTTTATTTAATTTATTTATTGATAGTGTAGTGTTAGGTTTAATTGTAACTTAGGTTAGGATTTATTTTACAGGTAATTTTGTAATTATTTTAACTATTTTAGCTATTAAATAGTTCTTAACTATTTAATAGCTATTGTACCTGGTTAAAATAAATACAAAGTTGCCTGTAAAATAAATATAAATCCTAAAATAGCTATAATATAATTATAATTTATATTGTAGCTATATTAGGGTTTATTTTACAGGTAAGTATTTAGCTTTAAATAGGAATACTTTATTTAATAAGAGTTAATTTATTTCGTTAGATTTAAATTATATTTAACTTAGGGGGGTGTTAGTGTTAGGGTTAGACTTAGCTTTAGGGGTTAATCCATTTATTACAGTAGCGGCGAGATTCGGTCTGCAGATTAGGGATTAATAATTGAAGTTAGGTGTCGGCGATGTTAGGGAGGGCAGATTAGGGGTTAATACTATTTATTATAGGGTTATTGAGGCGGGAGTGAGGCGGATTAGGGGTTAATAACTTTATTATAGTAGCGGTGAGATCCGCTCGGCAGATTTGGGGTTAATAAGTGTAGGCAGGTGGAGGCGACGTTGAGGGGGGCAGATTAGGGGTTAATAAATATAATATAGGGGTCGGCGGTGTTAGGGGCAGCAGATTAGGGGTACATAGCTATAATGTAGGTGGCGGCGCTTTGCGGTCGGCAGATTAGGGGTTAATTATTGTAGGTAGCTGGCGGCGACGTTGTGGGGGGCAGGTTAGGGGTTAATAAATATAATATAGGGGTCGGCGGTGTTAGGGGCAGCAGATTAGGGGTACATAAGTATAACGTAGGTGGCGGTCGGCAGATTAGGGGTTAAAAAAATTTAATCGAGTGGCGGCGATGTGGGGGGACCTCGGTTTAGGGGTACATAGGTAGTTTATGGGTGTTAGTGTACTTTAGAGCACAGTAGTTAAGAGCTTTACAAACCGGCGTTAGCCCAGAAAGCTCTTAACTACTGACTTTTTTCTGCGGCTGGAGTTTTGTCGTTAGATGTCTAACGCTCACTTCAGCCACGACTCTAAATACCGGAGTTAGAAAGATCCCATTGAAAAGATAGGATACGCAATTGGCGTAAGGGGATCTGCGGTATGGAAAAGTCGCGGCTGGAAAGTGAGCGTTAGACCCTTTCCTGACTGACTCCAAATACCGGGGGTAGCCTAAAACCAGCATTAGGAGCCTCTAACGCTGGTTTTGACGACTACCGCCCAACTCTAAATCTAGGCCTAAGATAGCTACAATATAACTAATAGTTACATTGTATCTAGCTTAGGGTTTATTTTTATTTTACAGGCAAGTTTGTATTTATTTTAACTAGGTAGAATAGTTACTAAATAGTTATTAACTATTTAATAACTACCTAGCTAAAATAAATACAAATTTACATGTAAAATAAAACCTAACCTAAGTTACAATAACACCTAACACTACACTACAATTAAATAAATTAACTAAATTAAATACAATTAAATAAATTAAATTAGCTAAATCACACAAAAAAACACTAAATTACAGAAAATAAAAAACAAATTACAGATCTTTAAACTAATTACACCTAATCTCATAGCCCTATCAAAATAAAAAAGCCCCCCTAAAATAAAAAAAACCCTAGCCTAAACTAAACTATCAATAGCCCTTAAAAGGGCCTTTTGCGGGGCATTGCCACAAAGTAATCAGCTCTTTTACCTGTACAAAAATACACACAACCCCCCCAACAGTAAAGCCCACCACCCACACAATCAACCCCCCAAATAAAATACTAACTAAAAACATCTAAGCTCCCGATTGCCCTGAAAAGGGCATTTGGATGGGCATTGCCCTTAAAAGGGCATTTAGCTCTTTTGCAGGCCCAAACCCTAATCTAAAAATAAAACCCACCCAATACACCCTTAAAAAATCCTAAAACTAACCCCCGAAGATTCACTTACCGGGAGAAGCCTTCATCCAAGCGGCAAGATGTCCTCAACGAAGCCGGCAGAAGTGGTCCTCCAGATGGGCAGAAGTGGTCCTCAAGACGGGCAGAAGTCTTCATCCAGACGGCATCTTCTATCTTCATCCTTCTGGCGCGGAGCGGGTCCATCTTCAAGACATCCGACGCGGAGCATCCTCTACAAACAACGTCTTCTTCATAATGAATATCTCTTTAAGTGACGTCATCCAAGATGGCGTCCCTTAGATTCCAATTGGCTGATAGAATTCTATCAGCCAATCGGAATTAAGGTAGAAAAAATCCTATTGGCTGATTGGATCCAATTGGATTTAGCTTGCATTCTATTGGCTGATTGGAACAGCCAATAGAATGCCAGCTCAATCCTATTGGCTGATTGCATCAGTCAATAGGATTTTTTCTACCTTAATTCCGATTGGCTGATAGAATTCTATCAGCCAATCGGAATCTAAGGGACGCCATCTTGGATGACGTCACTTAAAGAGATATTCATTCGGAAGAAGATGACGTTTGAAGAGGATGCTCCACGCCAGATGTCTTGAAGATGGAGCCGCTCCGCGTCGGAAGGATGAAGATAGAAGATGCCATCTGGATGAAGACTTCTGCCCGTCTGGAGGACCACCTCTGCTGGCTTTGTTGAGGACATCTTGCCGCTTGGATGAAGACTTCTCCCGGTAAGTGAATCTTCAGGGGTTAGTGTTAGGATTTTTTTAAGGGTGTATTGGGTGGGTTTATTTTTAGATTAGGGTTTGGGCCTGCAAAAGAGCTAAATGCCCTTTTAAGGGCAATGCCCATCCAAATGCCCTTTTCAGTTTTTTTAGTTAGTATTTTATTTGGGGGGTTGGTTGTGTGGGTGGTGGGTTTTACTGTTGGGGGGTTGTTTGTATTTTTTTTTTTTTACAGGTAAAAGAGCTGATTACTTTGGGGCAATGCCCCGCAAAAGGCCCTTTTAAGGGCTATTTATAGTTTAGTTTAGGCTAGGGTTTTTTGTTTTATTTTGGGGGGGGCTTTTTTATTTTGATAGGGCTATTAGATTAGGTGTAATTAGTTTAAAGATCTGTCATTTGTTTTTTATTTTCTGTAATTTAGTGTTTTGTTTTTTTGTGATTTAGCTAATTTAATTTAGGTCATTGTTTTTAATTTAGTTAATTTATTTAATTGTAGTGTAGTGTTAGGTGTTAGTGTAACTTTGGTTAGGTTTTATTTTACAGGTCAATTTGTATTTATTTTAGCTAGGTAGTTATTAAATAGTTAATAACTATTTAATAACTATTCTACCTAGTTAAAAAAAAATACAAACTTGCCTGTAAAATTAAAATAAACCCTAAGCTAGCTACAATGTAACTATTAGTTATATTGTAGCTAGCTTAGTGTTTATTTTACAGGTAAGTATTTAGTTTTAAATAAGAATAATTTAGTTAATTATAGTAATTTTCTTTAGATTTATTTGAATTATATTTAAGTTAGGGGGTGTTAGGGTTAGATTTAGATTTAGGCGTTAATACATTTAATATAGTGGCGGCGACATTGGGGACGGCAGATTAGGGGTTAATAAGTATAATGTAGGTGGCGGCGATGTTAGGGGCAGCAGATTAGGGGTTAATAATATTTAACTAGTGTTTGCGAGGCGGGAGTGCGGCGGTTTAGGGGTTAATATGTTTATTCTAGTGGCGGCGTTGGCCGGAGCGGCAGATTAAAAATTTTATTATAGTGTTTGCGATGCGGGAGGGCCTCGGTTTAGGGGTTAATATGTAGTTTATGGGTGTACTTTTTAGCACTTTAGTTATGAGTTTTATGCTACAGCGTTGTAGTGTAAAACTCATAACTACTGACTTTAGAATGCGTTAGGGATCTTGTCGGTATAGGCTGTACCGCTTACTTTTTGGCCTCCCAGGACAGACTTGTAATACCAGCGCTATGGAAGTCCCATAGAAAAAAGGGTTTACGTGTCGTTTTGCGTAAGGCCAAAGAAGTGTGCGGTGTCCCTAAACCTGCAAGACTCGTAATAGCATCTGTAGTGAAAAAGCAGCGTTAGGACCTGTTAACGCTGCTTTTTCAGCTTAACGAAAAACTCGTAATCAAGCCGATTGGTAGAAAACAAGGTGTTAATGTGTTTTTAAAATGTTTAGATTTGGTTGATATGTTATTATATAGCAAGACAACAGAAATTTCTTGTAATTGCCAGGTATTTACACCACCCTCATCTTCATGTTTGTTCTAGATAGTAGCAAAGTCTCACCCAATTCATAAAAAAAATAAAAAATCTGCTCTGTGCTACAAATAACAGTTAGAGACACATATCTAAACCATCAAAATGATATTCGTTTTTATTTTTTATGATTCCAAAGTGATTTTCAATGCTGTGAATCGAAGGTCAGGTACAGAGGCAGCACAAATTACGGAGAATATTAAAACCAAACAGCGTGTTGTTATCACCTGAGCATCTCTTCCAAGAAACAAGTACTCTCATTGGATTGATCTGGGTAATCTTGAATTTCTTGCTTTGTAGATGCAGTGAACCATCTCAGGGCTTAACAAAAGACGTGTCAGTCTTTTTAAAGAAATAATGATAACTATGTCATCCATCACCTGCAGCATTTTGTAAACCTTTTGCCCTAAAAGTGACATGTTTTTTAGGATTACTCAGACAACAAGAAGCAAAACACATAGACAGATTGATCCTTCCAAGGATTTTTCTGCAGTTAGAAAAGCATATTGTTTTACAGTTTTTATTCTAGGAGATATAATGATGTAATGAAGCAGCTGATACGGCTATTCATGCAGCAGTATGCAGAGTTGGCTCCTATATCAGGGTGATGGACAGTGTTACAATGTGTCATATCTTATGCTTTTATATTGTATCTCTATCTTCTTCAAAAGTGGAAATAAGAAAATAAAGTCTTGAAAAATTGATATTAAATCACATAAATTCTATCTATAAAAATAAAGTGATAGGGGACACTCTTTTCAACTAACAAAAATCCAACTGCAATGTTAATACACAAAATAATAAACAGAGATAGTAAAATAAAACATCAAAGATAATAAATAATAAACCAACTGTAGAGTACAAAAATAGGCGGCCCTATTGTTAGGCCAAATAGGCGACTGCCAAAGGTCTCGCTCATGATGGGTCCTCGCAGAGAGGCATAGAACAAATGTGCTTTATTTATTTTCTTTTTCTGCCTCTGGGATGTTAGTTTTTGGTACTTTAGTGGCCCTACCCATCAGCTTTCTCCTAGCACAGCTGGATATCCGAACCCTCACAGCCTTTTACACAACTTCAAGTTCTCAGGCTGTCAAGTGCGGACTCTTCACTTCCCTCCACCTTCTGCCTTCATTCTCTTGATATTCTTTGCTGAAAAGCATATCTAGATAGGCGCAGTAGCTGCTGATAGGGTTCTGCACATAGATGCCTCATGCGGTTGGCTCACACATATGCATTGATATTTCTTCAACAATTGTTTTATTTAGACCCAACATCTTTTATTAGAGTGTAAAGTTTTTTATATATATATTCATCTAAACTTGGAAGCTTGCTGTTCCTGTTGACTGGTAGTGAACTAGCTAAGCAATTTGGATGTCTCAGGCTGTTTTTATTCACTTACAAACAGAAAGAGAAGCAGTCTGCCAGGAATGAACATCAGTGGCTTGTTGTATGGCCCGGTTACCACCTGGGAGTAGCTTCTTTTTGCCCAATTGTGCTTGTCACAATGAAGAACTTTCCTGAAGTATATCAGTCTGATCCCACCTAACAAGGTCAGTCCAGCCCCAAAATACCAGCCAATTCTCCTTTGAACAAGGGAAATAGCAGCCCCAAATGATTGTTTCAGCATCCTTTGGGTCTTGTCAGTGAGGTGCAGCCATATCCCTCTAAGCACATCGGGCAAGGAGTACACGTCTGGTTCCCCCCATCACCCTTAGGGATAATTTAGACATGTATATGTATGTATCTTTATGTTTAAAACCCTTTGTCTACCTTTGAGCCCTTATCATTTTTTATGCAATTTTTCTTTAAGCATTTTTATCACCTAGTGGCATTTTGATTGTTACTGTCCTGTTAAATGTATTTTTGATGTGTTTTGTGCAACTTTTTTGTCTCACATAACAGTTAACCAGAGCTCTGAGGTTGCGGTAATCATTCTAGCATAAATCAAGATTGCGCTCACCTGTTTGCATACACCTTATAAATAATACGTAAATCAGCTGCAATAAACCTGATATTGCTCGTGCAAAACTATCTGGCCGATAGTGTAGAATTAACTGTAAATATATAGTCTGTCCAAAGCCGCCATTTTGTATCTTAAGTTATACTGGGTTTAAAATCCTGTTCTACTTATCGTACAACCTCTGCTGTTATAAATGAGCTTCTGTCATTCACATAAAAAGTGACATTTGTTAGAACATATTCTTTACCATTATTAAAATAATCTATTAAGGGCTAGATTACAAGTGGAGCTCAAATTCGCCGTTTACAGGCGCTCGATAAATCACCAGCCATTTACAAGTGGCTGGTTATTGGTACCGCAAGCATGCAGTAGCAATTAGTGCTCCGAAAATTAACCAGAGATCAGATCTCTAGTTAGTTTTCTAAATGTCCCCCAAATGCCCCTAAATTTTCAGTGTAGTGGTGTCAATAAAAAAATAAAAAATTAAGCATTTTTTTTATATGAAAAATAACTGCACAAAGCAGTTTTTAGGCCTTAACATTGGCCTTAACGTTGGTGGGAGTGGGATGTTTAGAACATAAACAGCACTCTATGGGGACTGTGTATTCCATGTAAATTAACATGTATATGCTAATATACATATATATTTATGTGTTAATATGTGAATATACACATATATGATTAAATCTGCTGCCCATCTCTGCCAACTTACCCTTTTGCTGTGCAAGGTGGCTCCCATTGGTGCCTATAGAAGCACGTTGTTGTGAGCACTAAGTATCCGTGCAATGCGAACACAAGGTTGCGTTCACATTGCACCCAACTTGTAATACCAGCACACATTTGCATGTGCTAGTATTACAAAGTGGAGCAAAAATATCGCCCTCGCGAAAGCAATATTTTGCCCTCAACTTGTAATCAGGCCCTAACTGTCTAAATGAAAATAAAAGAATATGCACAATACATACATAGATGTTCGTTACTCAGTCGCTGATAGTGACAATGTCTACACATTGCGGGAGGACAGGGATATGTCTACACATGCCTGTCAAAATTTAAACTGACACGCTCCTATTGGGTTGGAATGTTGTGTGTGAAAAAGACAAAAATAGCAGAGTTCAGCTAAATGGTAAACTCTGAAAGTTTGGAATCCAGGACTAGCTAAGGTACTGAATGATCACAAGCAAACAGGGACATTGCTAGAGAAACTAGAGAAACACAGACAACAATAAAAAAAAACTATGTAATGGCAGAGTCTACCCATTCCCCAGTTTTGCACAACCAACACAGTTATATTAATATACTTTTTACCTCTGTGATTACCTTGTATCTAAGCATCTTCTGACAGCCTCCTGATCACATGACTTTTAATTTATTATCTTTTGACTTGCATTTAGTACTGTGTTGTGCTAAATCTTAAATAACTTCTCGGGCGTTAACACAATATTATCTATATATATCTATTAGAAACAGGCAGAAATTTAGAGGTTTAAATGTTATAAAGTATATTAATATATCAATGTTTGTTGTGCAAAGCTGGGGAATGGGTAGTAAAGGCATTATCTATCTTTTTAAACAATAAAAATGTTAGTGCAGACTGTCCCTTTAATATGACTTCTGATTTACATTCCTTAAAAACCTGTATTAACACACAGCCAGATTACGAGTTTTGCGTTATGAGTGGCTCGCTAATAACTTGCAAGTTATTTCCACCGCTCACCTTTAATAGCGCTGCTATTACAGGTTTGCAAAAAATGGCGTTTACGTGCAATATGGCAGCGTTGAGCTCCATACTGCACGCAAATACCAGCGCTGCTAGTGCTTTGATGTCCTTGTGCCCGATTTCCCCTAGACATCAATGGGGAGAGCCGGCTAAAAAGATTCAAGCGACGCCATCTTGGATAACGTCCCTTAAAGGGAACCTTCAGTGAACGGCTGGGATGGTATGAAGAGGATGCTCCGCGCCGGATGTCTTGAAGATGGAGCCGCTCCGCGTCGGAAGGATGAAGATAGAAGATGCCGTCTGGATGAAGACTTCTGCCCGCCTGGAGGACGACTTCTTGCCGCTGGATGAAGACTTCTCCCGGCTTCGTTGAGGACTTCTTGCTGCTTGGATGAAGATTTCTCTCGGCTTCGTTGAGAACTCCTTGCCGGTTGGATGAAGACTTCGCCGGCTGGATGAGAATGGATGTCCGGTCTTCAAAAACTGTAAGTGGATCTTCGGGGGTTAGTGTTAGGTTTTTTTTAAGGGTTTATTGTGTGGGTTTTATTTTTAGCTTAGGGTTTTGGGCAACGTAAAAGAGCTAAATGCCCTTTTAAGGGCAATGCCCATCCAAATGGGGAGCTTAGGTTTATTTAGATAGGATTTTATTTGGGGAGTTGGTTGTGTGGGTGGTGGGTTTTACTGTTGGGGGGTTGTTTGTATTTTTATTTTTTTTACAGGTAAAAAAGCTGATTTCTTTGGGGCAATGCCCAGCAAAAGGCCCTTTTAAGGGCCATTGGCAGTTTAGTGTAGGCTAGGTTTTTTTTTATTTTGGGGGGGGGGCTTTTTTATTTTGATAGGGCTATTAGATTAGGAGTAATTTGTTTTTATTTTTGATCATTTCTTTTTTTATTTTGTGTAATTTAGTGTGTATTATTTTTAATTTATATAAATGTATTTTTATAATTTAATTTATTTAATTTTATTGTAATGTTAGGTGTTAGTGTAACTCAGGTTAGGTTTTATTTTACAAGTAAATGTGTCTTTATTTTAACTAGGTAGCTAGTAAATAGTTAATAACTATTTAATAACTAGTCTAGTTGGCAGAATAGGGGTTAATAAAAATTTTAAGTGGTGGCGATGTCCGGAGCAGCAGATTAGGGGTTAATAATTTTATTTTAGCGTTTGCAACGTGGGAGGGCCTCGGTTTAGGGGTTAATAGGTAGTTTATGGGTGTTAGTGTACTTTGTGACAGTTTAGTTATGAGTTTTATGGTACAGCTTTGTAGCATAAAACTAATAACTACTGACTTTAGATGGCGGTACGAATCTTGTCGGTATAGGCTGTACCACTCACTTTTTGGCCTCCCAGGCAAAACTCGTAATACCGCGCTATGGAAGTCCCATTGAAAAAGGACTTTTTTAAAAGTGTGGTACTGAATTGGTGTGACGGCCAAAAAAGTGTGCGGTACAGCTATACCTGCAAGACTCGTAATAGCAGCGGTAGGGAAAAAGCAGCGTTATGAAGCTTTTCACTCATAACGCAAAACCCATAATACATAGTAACATAGTTACATAGTAACATAGTAGATAAGGTTGAAAAAAGACTGAAGTCCATCGAGTTCAACCTATACAAATCTAAAATACTTACAAAAAGCTCCAGTTAAGCTTAAATAACCCCATTAAAATGTGACCCATTTAATACTAGCAATCATATCCATGAATTTTGTTTGTATACAGAAACTTATCCAGACTATTTTTAAATGTATCTATGGTATTGGCATTCACTACCTCCTTTGGTAATCAGTTCCACAATTTTATTGCTGTCTAGCTGACAGTGTTTTCTTAAAGTACTGTTTGTGGCATCATGGGGTAAGATATTGCAGATGTTGTGAGAGGCAGCAGTTATTCATCGTAGGCAGCTAATGATTGCTCTCTTCTAATCTTATAAACACAATACAGAATATTACTGCAGTTAAATCTTTGCCTCTATTGCCCTAACCCAGCTGCCTGTGTTCCTTTAAATCTCCAGCTGTTTGAGCAGTCGTAGAGAATTGTGAAACTTTTAGTCCTCCCCCTCACCCTTTAAAGGGAAGACAGTCCATATCCCTAATGTACCCTTTAAACTGCATCTTTAAGATATGAAGCCTTATGTAATTGTGTAACTAGAGCCTTTAGAACAGGAGTTTCTGCTATGCTAGTTTTATAGGCCTGCTCAGTTACAGAACAGCTGTGTGCAGTCTGGTCCTTTGTATCATATGTAGAACAGACTCTTTTTGCTGCCTGAAATCTATTTTCTTTACTAGTTTGCAATGTAGCATTTCCATTGTTAGAGAAGCATAACTAACTTGGCTGTACCAAGTTATCCTAGAATTGATAATACATTGCATATCTGAAGTGTAACAACATAGTAATAATATCATCTCTGAACAAAAACATATTTACTTTTTTTTTTAACAATGAATGAGTGTGATTTGCAGTTTTATTTCTGCTAGACAGTTACACTAAGCAAAATCAACAATCAAACGGGAACATGACGTACAACTGGCATTTATATGTCCTCATTTTATGCACTTGAAATGTGTTGCTCCCAGTAGTGCTTTTCTGCTCTGAAATTGACTTCAACTATGTGTTTAATCCATTTACAAGGATTTAACACATAGTTATATACAAACAACAGTGCAATAATAAAATACTGTAACACAGTAAAGCATTTTCTTTCTACATTTTTTTGTCTTTTAAACGGTGGGTTTCGAATTGTAAGCCAAGAGAATAAATGTGGCCTACAGTACCTGGATTAGTGCAAAACGCTAACAGTTATGTTCCTAAACACTTCTAAAGCCGATATACTGCATCATTCACTATATGACCAAGAGATCAGAAAAGATGTAGGACACCTTTTGTTCAAACAGAAACTTCAAATATAGTTATTCACTGTTATATTGCAACTGCAAACAAATCTCATGGTAAAGACCACAATTAGTTGTTACTGTGTGCTCAGCTCCTGTGTGAAGGAGGCTTTAGGGCATGATTATGAGATATGACTTGTAAGAGGTTAAAGGGACATAAAACCCAAAAATTTTCTTTCATGATTCCGATAGAGCATAACATTTAAAAAAAACTTTCCAATTTACTTCTGTTATCAAATTTTCTTTGTTTTCTTGTTATCCTTTGTTGAAAAGCTCATGAGTGTGCACGTGTCTACAGCACTATATGGCAGCAGTTTTGCAACAATGTTATAGACAAGCAGGAGCACTAAATGGCAGCACTATTTCCTGTCATGTAGTGCTTCAGGCATGTGCACGCTAACTACCTAGGTATCCCTTCAACAAAGAATAACATGAGAACAAAGCAAATTTGATAATAGAAGTAAATTGGAAACTTTTTTTAAATTGTATTCTCTGTCTAAATAATGAAAGAAAACTTTTGGGTTTAATGTCCTTTTAATCTTAAAGGGATATTATACACTATATTTTTATTTGCATAAATGTTTTGTAGATGATCCATTTATATAGCCCATACAGGTTTTTTTTATTTTTAAAAAAAGTATATTTTTGCTTATTTTTAAATAACATTGGTCTGATTTTCAGACTCCTAACCAAGCCCCAAAGTTTTAGAAGTAGACGTGTCTACATACTCCAGTTTGTGTAAAGAGGCTTTTCATATGCAGAGGAAGGGGGAGGGGGGTGTCTGCTATTTTCCACTTTCAGTGGGTATTCCAGATATCTTTTTTAACAGATCTGGGAGCTTCTAAGTAAGTTTTTAAATGGTTTTATACTGGATTTTTATATCAGTATCTGTGCATAGTATTCTTTATAGTAGTGTCTATTACATGCAGTTATATGAAAATTGGTGTAAGTGCCCCTGCTAGTTTAATTTTTCACATATTAATTATTTTGGTAAAACCAGATTGAGTCTGTATTATAGTTGGACTACTACAGCAAATGATATATTGTTGAGTTATATATTTGGTGCCGTTTCCCCAGTATCACGCAAAATTATATGATCCTAATACAGGCTTCACTGTAAATTTAGCTTCTATATAACATGCATCATCTGCTTTCAGTTATACACTCTAATATAGTTTGTTTCTTTACAATGTCTAGAAGGTTTCACACCAATTGAAAGTTCTGGTTTTGTAACTTGGAATATTATTCAGCTTTTACATTTTACTTATTTGTTTTCCTAATATGTATGTTCTAGGGTCCGTGAGTGATCTGTTTACGAGTTTGAAGCATAATATATATTCAACGTTGCTTACAATGCGTATTTTAGCCACTTGTATGTAAACATAGAGGTTCTTGCTCTAACATTTCCTTTAATGTATTCTGTACAATCTATGCTTATCTGTTGGGTTTGTTTTTTCAATCTTCCATGTCTTTAGATAGAAATTCCTTTTTTGTACAACAGACTGTACAGTTCTTGAGAAATATCTTGTATAAATTTGGAGAATATTACTGATTATTTGATAACGTTGTTCTGTGTACATTTTTGAACATCGATAAAAATGTATAATTAAAAAAACAAATGCAGCAATGCTTCCATCTAAAAATGCTGAGTGTAGTGGTTCCTTTATTGAAAGCCATGGCAGGTGCCGGTGGTAGTATAGCATCCTTCTCCACCTTTTCCTGCCCTGAACAATCTATCTGCCACTACAATTCCACCCTTATATCCGTCCTTGACAATCTCGCCCCCCTTACCACTGTTAGGAAATCACACACTCATCCCCAGCCCTGGCATACTCCTCTGACAAGGTACCTACGCAGATGTTCCCGTACTGCTGAACGGCATTGGAGAAAATCACGGAGTTCAGCTGATTTTCTTCATTACAAATTCATCTTGAACTCCTACTACTCTGCCCTTAATCTCCACAAGCAACACTATTTCTCTACTCTTATCTCTAATCTTTCTTCAAACCCAAAACGTCTGTTCTCCACTTTCAATACTCTCCTCCGCCCTCCCCCACTTCCTAATACAACTTCTCTGTCAGCCCACGACTTTGCCAGTCACTTCATTAACAAAATTGACTCCATCAGACATGAAATCAGCTCTCAACACAATTCCATTCTCTCCCCCCCTCAAATACTCCCACTCACCCACAACCCTCATAACCTGAAACTTAGTTCATTCTCCCCTGTTACTGAGGACGAAGTTTCAGCACTTATACTACGCTCTCACCTCACTACCTGTCCCCTTGACCCTATCCCCTCACAGCTGCTCCCCTCTCTCTCTGCTACCCTTACCCCTATACTAACACACACTTTCAACCTCTCCCTCAGCACTGGTACATTTCCCTCATCAATGAAACATGCGCTGGTCACACCTATCCTCAAAAAACCTTCCCTTGATCCTACCTCCCCATCCAGCTACCGCCCAATTTCCCTCCTCCCTCTTGCTTCTAAGCTTCTCGAAAAACTAGTATATGCACGCCTATCCCATTTCCTTATGTTAAACTCCCTTCTTGACCCGCTGCAATCTGGATTTCGTCCCTATCACTCCACAGAGACAGCTATTGTTAAGGTCACCAACGACCTACTTACAGCTAAATCAAAAGGCCACTTCTCTCTGCTTATCCTCCTTGATCTGTCCGCAGCCTTTGACACTGTCGACCATCCTCTTCTGCTCCAAACCCTCCAATCCTTCGGCATCTGTGACACAGCCCTTTCGTGGCTCTCTTCCTATCTGTTAAACCGTACCTTCAGTGTAGCCTTCGCTGGGGCCTCCTCCGCCCGTCACCACTTTCTGTCGGAGTACCACAAGGCTCTGTCCTCGGTCCCCTTCTCTTCTCAATCTACACATCATCACTAGGTTCCCTAATTAAGTCCCACGGTTTCCAATATCATTTGTACGCCGATGACACCCAAATCTACTTCTCTGCACCAGAACTATCTCCTTCCTTGCTAACCCGTGTCACTAACTGTCTTTCTCACATCTCTTCCTGGATGTCCTCTCACTACCTCAAGCTAAATCTCTCCAAAACTGAGCTCCTCATTTTCCCCCCTTCTTCCAAAATCTCCACCCCCAATATCTCTATAACTGTCGACAACTCCATCATTACCCCTACCCCGCACGCCCGATGTCTCGGGATCACATTCGACTCAGATCTTTCCTTCACTCCTCACATTCAGTCATTGGCTAAAGCCTGCCGCTTCCACATTAAAAACATCTCTAAAATTAGACACTTCCTTACACAAGACACAACTAAGATTTTAATCCACTCTCTTATTCTTTCCCGCCTTGATTACTGCAACTCTGTCCTCTCTGGTCTCCCCACCTGCCGCCTAGCTCCTTTACAATCCATAATGAATGCCTCTGCCAGACTCATCTTCCTTACACGTCGCTCTTCATCTGCTGCGCCTCTCTGCCAATCCCTTCACTGGCTTCCTCTTGCCTCTAGGATCAAACACAAAACTCTCACTCTGACATACAAAGCCCTCAACTGCACTGCTCCCCCCTACATCTCCGACCTTGTCTCTCCCTCCCGTCCCCTTCGCTCTGCTCATGACCTCCTACTCTCTTCCTCTCTTGTCACCTCATCACACTCCCGTTTACAGGACTTCTCCAGACTGGCTCCCATCTTATGGAACTCTCTGCCTCACTCCACAAGACTCTCTTCTAGTTTTAAAAGCTTCTAGTGATCCCTAAAGACTCTACTGTTCAGTGACGCATACAACCTACGCTAACCTTTTCTAATACCAGTTCCTCTCCTCCACTGCAATCCCCTGAACCCTCTTAGCATGTAAGCCTAATAGTCCAGCTGTTAGTAGATCACCTTCTTAAGAGCTGACTACAACAGTGCAACTATTGGCAGGGCCCTCTACCCTATAATTGTTTTGTTGTACTCCCCCTTTGTTTATAGCGCTGCGGAATCTGTTGGCGCTCTACAAATAACCGATAATAATAATAATAATAGAATGTGAAAAAGCAAGAACTTCAACGGCTCCAGGTCCACTTAGCACACTCAATTTAGCTCATGCCATGTTCAATCTTTCTCACAATCTATTCCTGACACTTTTGTTCACACTTAGGGATAGATTACAGGGGTAGTACAAATTAGCGTTCCCGCTTGCAAGTTAACTTTTCTAGAAGTAAGCTTTTTCTGTGTGTCAGATAACACACGTATTAAAAGTTGAAAATAAAAAGTTTGCACACGAGCGCTAACCTGATGCTCGCAAAAAGACTAACTTCCAATATCACAAACGTGTTTACATATTCCCCCATAGACTTCAATGGAGCATGAAAAGTGGAAAAACCTAACACACTTACTTGCGAGCAAACCTGATTGCGTTGACTCAAGGGTACTAGCCCGACATCAAATATGAATATTTCATATCTCCATGTTCTTCACATAGTAGAATATGTTCTATTTATTCTTTTATATATATATGTGTGTGTGAGTGTGTGTGTGTGATTTGTTTTGTAAAATATATATTTATACCTATATATATGGATAAATGGATAAATGATATATATATATTATATATATATATATATATATATATATATACATACAGATATACTGTATATATAGGAATATCTATTGAAAAATACAAAGAACATATTCCCCTATTTGAAGAACATTTGTAGAGGATTTTAAACTCACTTTTCGCCTCCCCATAATTTTAATTGTTGTTGAATTTCCCCCAGAAATGAACTTTACCAAGCAGTGATTTAACCTACTCCCAGCTGATAAGTGGCAAAACCACGAAACAGCTGTCCTGGGATTGGTCTAAATCACTGTACTAACCCTAGCTAAGCATCAAAGCTGTGTAATGCAGCAGTGCTATGGCATAAAGGGAAGTCTGTCTTTAAAAAGCAGGCTAAAAGTAAAAAGGTGAGTCATTGTGAACCTCATTTGCATATCTTACCCAGATTCCTTTGCTGCATTGGGAACAGTGTAGTCAGAGAGTTTCTGGTTTTAAAGCAAGTCTTCTGACTTGTTTAGATTTGTAAATGGTTTACACAATGAGTTATTTTCTCTCTCTCTCTCTATATATATATATATATACACATATTTAGCCATATATGTATGTTTCTCTATGTTAAAGCCCTTTGCATGCCTTTTTTTTTTTACCTGAGACCTGAGATCTTTAAGCCCTTATAATTATTTTTTTATCAGACAGTGTTATTATGAGCGTAACTGTACAGTTACATTTATTTTTTATGTTTTTTGTGCAATTTGTTTGTGTTGCGTAACCAGAGCTCTAAAGTCGTGCTAACCCGACATGCATTAAATTAAATTGTGCTCAAGCAAACGCTTTTCCTTTCAGCTCTTAATACAGGCACTACTTCCAATGCGCGCAAAGAGCCGCAATATACCCCTTATGGCTTGCACGCAACAGTTAGTGCACCTCTCCTAGTCTAGCCCGAATAAGGCTATATTTAGGAATCACAAATCAGATTAACTAGCAGTGGCCAGTGTTGAAGTAAATAGAAAAGTCATGAGTTAACTTGTTAGATGGAGGGTCAGAACCTGGGGTCTAAGGCTCAAGGATTGGGTTCAGATCTGTGATAAAGGAAACTGGATCAGCCAAACTTGATGGTGCTTTGGTGTCTTCTGGACTTTTTTCCATGCATTGCTTCTGGTCAGTCAAGCTCCAGCTTATTCAGGATAGAAGGTGCCACTACAAGGCTGTCCACACAGGCACATTTACCATGTTGGCTATTGACATTCCAGCGTATGCAATTTATTTGTTACCCCATTGAAAAAGGGGATGGGTCTGATTCATTAGGGGGAGCTTTTTAACAAAAGGGGTTAGATTGGAAGTCATTACTAAAACCCTGTGCTTCAGATGTTGTCATTTTTACAAAGTCTTCAGACCAGTCTTGCGGCAAGTTTGGAAACTGTCAAGTTGATCAATTATCATTCTACACTGACTTTCTTGTTAAAGAACTTTCCTGAAGTATATTGGTCTGATCCCGCCTAACAAGGTCAGCCCAGCCCTAAACTACCAGGGAAACCTCCTGTGAGATAGATGTGGCTCACTTGGATTTCACAATTTTCCAGCTGCAATGTTGCAGAATTTTTTTTTTTTTTGCTAAATATTAGTTTCACTAACTGTGTTTTTGTTTTTTTAATCTAGGCCAAAGTGTTGCAGCCACGAAGTTAAGAAAACGTAAACACATTTGTTTCTGCACAGCTGTGAATCTCCTTGCAACCTTAAAGGGACAGTGTACTGCAAAATTGGTTTATCCTCAATGTATGGTCAATGGCTTGCTATACCAGCTACAGAATATAAATATATTTGTATTGTTCATTTAGGTTTAGGTTTGTATATGAAATAGATGTTTTTGCTAATTGAAAACACAAACCATTTAAATGGGCTGAGCTTTCAGAAAGAGAAATTATCCTTATCTATTTCTCTATTCACATATGTCTCCTTATCTAATCTCCTTGTCTATACAAAAATTAGCCTTTTAAGAGAACTTTCACATAGATTACAAGTTTTGCGTTAAACAGGGTGCGAAACTAACGCCAAAAAAGTTGCGTTATTTCACTCTCCATATCGCTGCCATTACGAGTTACTGAAAAGCCTCCTTGTAAATGCCATATGGTGGGGTTAAGCTCCATACCGCACAAAATCCAAGGGCTGTTTTGACGTGCTCATGCACGCATTCCCCCATAGACATCAATGGGGAGAGAGTATATAAGAAGAGAAAGGGCGCCTCCTAGTGTAGCCAATACACAATTAGATCATGATACATACGATATAAAATGGTACTCACAATTTACGAAGGCAAAGATAATGCCTAGGTGTGTAGTCTGGAAACTCTGCAGTGTCCCAGTAACTGTGCACAATTGCAAGGGCAGCTCCTCTTTGCTGTAGTAAAATCTGCAGTCTGGGGGGGGGCGGAGCCAACCGCTCATGAGAGCAGACACACATATAGAGAGCTCCTGCCATTTCAACTTGAAAAGTCACATTTAATTAATATATGGAGGCTATTTTTGACAAGAATTAGAAGCAGGATAACAAGGACCATACCTATACTATTCCCTGTTTTACAGCTTGACTGATTTGCCAACGCTATCAACCAGGTACGAGATAGCCCCCTCCCGCCTGCACACGCAAGATTTAACAACGGCTTCTGCAGTGCTAATTAGCATATTTTTGAAAGCATGGAGGGCGAGTATACTATTCTCTACAATTTAATGATGGACTTAGATCTAAAAATGTCGGAGGGTTTTGAAAGCCTTATAGACATTCTGAGAGATACACACGTGGAGGCAGCCATTGCTATACCGGAGGCACAGACCTCGACTGGCGCGCTGACAGAGGAGGTCATTTCAACGGCGACAGAGGCGACCGGCTCAGACTCTGAAGTGTATGCGGATATGATCGGCACGATAGTCCCTAAGCCTGGACTTACCAAGAGGCGCCCGAGACCTACCATGATTCTGAGGCCTGACATACCACACGTGGTTCCTCCTGCAGTTCATGCTGCACAGGCACAGCTCACTCATAGCGCAACTGATCTGATAAGAAGATTACCCGCATCGGAAGGTAAATACCCCACAGTGGCGACGGAGGAGAGCTTCAGCTGGAAGCTAAACAGATTACCAGGCGAACCCTCAGAAGCGACTGTATCCATGTTGCACCGCACCGTTGAAGCTGCAATCTTGCTCCAGACTGGTTCGGGAGCTGCAGCGTGTTGGGGTAAGATAGGGAGACAACGCATATGGGCAAAGACAACCCCCTCTAATAACTGGTACAAAATAAAGACAGCTGTGGGCATAGGCTAAAAGTATGATAACAGGACTACCCACCAAGTCCCTACTAATGGAGTTGCATATGTGAGACTTATCTGCCCAAATTTTTAAATGTTGCTCCTTCAGGACTGTACCCTGAACTATTTGAGATTTTCATATCGGGACCTTGACTATCCATCTATGTGTGTGGTATACAGCTATTGTCTACCCCACTCTTCCAGACTGGAATAGTATATGGGGCTACTAGCATCTCTATATAATGAATGTGATGTTGTTATATGTTTTGAAACATTCCTACTGAGTTTAAACGTGGGAGACCGTACATTTTCTGCCTGTTTAGTTAACCTTGTGATAAAACACGACAGCTACATATATTTGGAGTGTCAGCTAGCTTAATTAATATCATCATCATGACCCAGACCTGTATAACTAGGCTGAGCATTAGAGATGTTTATATGGAATGTAGTCCTATCTCCCCAAATTAGGATAGATTATTACAGACAGCCACCTAAGCATCACCAACTTAGATTCCATACCTATGGTGTTGAGATGGACAAGTCATTCTAGTAACTAAAATTTATTCTGTTAACTTTATTGTGATCAAAGCGCTACCTACTTTAGCTATAAGTTTTAAATCTATATACATAACGCTCTCTGAAACAGAACAGTGTTAATGATACATTAAGCTTTGCACTAGGCCCTCCCCTTAGGAATGTGTAGTCTATCATCCATTTATCATAACGTGCTTCAGCAGTTTATTAGAGTTTTATTTTGTCAGGTATGATAACATCTGTATTTCACATGTTTAGTTTATATTTCATGTAGCGACTGTGCAGACAACAGATAGCATGTAGCTACAGTTTACATTACTATCCCTGCAATTACCCCAAGTACTAGCGACTATTGAGACCTGCACTATAAATTGCATGATAGGCTACAAAAGATTATTGTATATATTTTCCACTCACGGGCCCTACATATTCCCTTGTCCTGCTTGTAATACGTCTCAAATGTATCTGTTGCATTGTGGGACAACTATGCACCCGTAGGCTACTATTGTCCTAAATTGGGCTATTTGAGGAATACATCTCTATCTTTCTGTATAAGGCATATACAGCTACTCCAAAATGTGTTTGAACTTCCTTGTCTAGGGCTACAACCTTATCAATGCTGTCCTGTCTATGCTATGGCTGTCTCATTATGTTACTAGCTCACTCCTTTAAAGGAAGGTTCATGAGGACCCCTCTGATCTTACTTAGTATATAAATGTTCACAGTGATCTTAGCTATTCATTTAGTTATATATCTGTTTAACCTATATGCATAGTCCACCGAGCTTATCACAGTTGTCATGGCTCTTTTACGTATTCTAAATCTCAGATAAGCTTTAAATATTATTTTCATATGTTCATATGTGATCAGTACTACTTATATGTGATTACTAATGAATTACTTATATAATGTTTATAAGTTAAACAAGTCAGTGTTTCCTATAGATGCTTTACTCTATTTGTTTTACTCTTCCTAATAATTAGTGTATATGAGCAAGAAAGTAAATAGGTGTCCTAGAATGGCGAGACCTAAATGTGCTATATATATCGTAGTGTAGCTTAAAGGGACAGTAAAGTCAAAACTAAACTTTCATGAGTCAGATAGGGCATGCAATTTTAAACAACTTTTCAATTTACTTTTATCATCAAATTTGCTTTGTTCCCTTGGTGGTATTTTTGAAAAGCTAAACCTAGCTAGGCTCAAACTGATTTCTAAACAGTTGAAAACCGCCTCCTAGCTCAGAGCATTTTGAAAGTTTTTTCACAGTTAGACTGTGCTAGTTCACATGTGTCATAAAGATAACATTGTGCTCACTCCCGTGAAGTTATTTAGGAGTCTTCACTGATTGACTACACTGCATGTCTGTCAAAAGCACTTAGATAAGGAGGCTGTCTGCAAAGGCTTAGATACAAGGTAATCACAGAGGTAAAAAGTATATTAATATAACTGTGTTGGTTATGCAAAACCGGGGAATGGGTAATAAAGGGATTATCTATCTTTTTAAATAAGAAACATTTTGGTGTAGACTGTCCCTTTAATGTATTGTGGTATTGCCTCCCACATACAACAGCTATTTTAGCAGAAGGATCGTCCTCCAAATAATTCTTACTCCCATACTAACTATAACAATGCTAACCCTGATACTCTCTAGGCTCCTCCGCCAAGGGATGACCGTATCACCCACCATGCTCTATAGTCCCAGGGGAGTCTAGATCCGGTTGTTAGGCAGCTGTAAGGCAGTAATAATTTTGTCTTGCTTCTTTTTATATCTAGGAGCTAACTAACTATATGTAGAAACCCTCTCCTTATGGCAGGATGCACCTGACTTTATATATAGACACAATGTTATCCTTAGACCTGCTGGCATCGGTGCATGTTGGCTGACTGATATGCAATTCCTATGTTATATGTTATCTGTTTTGTCATGATTTCTCTCATGTATTCTAAGTTTTAGATATGCTCAATATATTTCTCATATGTACTAGGATAGATGGATTGGTTGAACACATGCTTTATGTACTCATCAGATTACGTTGTTTTTTTTGTTTTTGTTTTTATTTATCTCCACCTTTCCAGTAACTTTCTAAGAGACCCCCTCATATTCATCTTGTTGTTTTGGTCCTTTAATAAGGCTCCGCCCCCCCTCCCCTCCCCCATGTTTGACAAGCGGTGCTTATCCGCTGAATATCCTTCCCTCCCATACCCTGAAGCTCACAAAACGAAGCTATTTTTCGGTCTACCAGTTTCCCTTCATTATGTCATCAGAGGCCGTATGGCCTGAGAGTCACTTACTAACTGGTTAGTCAGTTATGATATATATCACAAAATCGAGGTTTCATTAGCCTACTCATTGCATAATGTATAATTCTTGAAATAATCTGTTCAAATATCCTTGTATCTTATATTTACGATATACATTGACGATTTCTGTTATATGTTTTTTCTGTAATACCTCAATAAAAAAATATTTAAAAAAAAAAAAAAAAAAAATCTGCAGTCTGGAAATTGAAAAGAAAGTAGAGGGCGACTCCTAGTGCAGATCAGTCAGTCAGATGAGCACCCACTGGTAGCTACCAATAAAATGGATACTCACATGGCCTGGAGCACACTGTAGTGCTAATGTAGCAAGCTGGCTATTATAGTGGCCCAGCGCACATAAACACAAAGGCTGTGGTCTTGTTCCAGGAGCGTGAGTGAGAGACAGGAGACTTCAGTATATAAAAAAATTATTTTATGATAAAAAATGTTAATATACAATTTCTCAAATAAAATACAAAGTGATATAAAATCAGTAAAACACGCTATGCGTTTCTCAGCGCTAACCACGCTGTTTCCTCAGGCAGGTAGTCGAGGAAATAAATAGTAATTAATGCGGTTACATTTAAGTACATATCTTCCCTGAGTCTGCAGGTATATAATCTATTTTAAAGTACACGGGGGGGTGCAAGAACTCAGAATAACAAACATTCTTATAAGCAGGCTATTACTTATCAATAGTAATAGTGGTCACTAGGTTAATATTGTGGTATGCCATCCCGGCCGCAAACAGCACACCACCAGAATAGTGTGAATTAGAGTGACTCTTTAAAAGTCCCTACCTGCCATGTGAGGTAGTCAAACACCTAGAACAAAACTAAATACTATAAAGTATATATAGTTGTTTAAGTGATCGGCTTGAACTATTAAAATATGGAAATATACAAATGAGATGTTATATGGTGAAGTATACTACTGAGTTAAGCTAGGGAAGAGAGAGAGAGAGAGAGAGAGAGAGAGAGAGAGAGAGAGAGAGAGAGAGAGAGAGAGAAGAGAGAGAGAGAAGAGAGAGAGAGAAGAGAGAGAGAGAAGAGAGAGAGAAGAGAGAGAGAGAAGAGAGAGAGAGAGAAGAGAGAGAGAGATCACAGTTTAGAGTTTAAGTACTGTTAAGAGTCAGTATAAGAAGATATCACAAGTCCATGTAACAGAAAACTGTAGCCTTGTTTTGAAAACGCATTTGCAGCTGCTGGCTTGTAACACACAGATCTGTTTTGTATTCTGTATTGTGATCACTTGGAAAATACTCTGACCAATTTGGCTGTAAAGCAAAGAAGCATTTCGGGAAAAATTTGCCAATAGATTGTGATCGACCACAAAGGTAGTAGTGTAGTAAGTGATGAGAAAAGTGAGAATAATTGTGTAGTAAGTGATGCAAATAACTGGATCCCCCTGGGCTCCTTCAGCTACTGGAGGAGGCCGTAGTGCATGTAGTGCCTTCTCCAAGGCAGCTGATGGGTTGAGAGGCACTAGGGATCCTGCTAAGGTGTTAAACCTCAAGAGAAACATGATAAATCCAAGCAGATTAACAATATGTATTGTACCCTCACAACAAGGCACCCAACAGTCTTTAATGCAACCATTATTTTTTTGCATAGCACAAGAATTTTCACAGAGAGACATATAAGTAAAGCTGCTCATTATTGCAATGTAACTACATAGAGCAGAGGGTCATATTATGACCTTATATGAGGGATAGTCTAGTAAAAATTAAACTTTCAGAATTCAGATAGAGCACGCAATTTTAAGCAACTTTCTAATTTACTCCTATTATCAATTTTTCTTCATTCTCTTGGTATCATTATTTGAAAAAGCAAGAATGTAAGCATAGGAGCCGGACCATTTTTCGTTCAACACCTGGGTAGCACTTTTTGATTGGTGTCTAAATTTAGCCACCAAACAGCAAGTGCTACTCAGGTGCTGAACCAAAAAAGGGCTGGCTCATAAGCTTACACTCAAATAAAGATACGAAGAGAACGAAGAAAAATTGATAAAAGGAGTAAATTAGAAAGTTGATTAAAAGTGCATGCTCTGTGTGAATCATGAAAGTTTCATTTTGACTAGACTATTCCTTTAAAGTACTAGCAGAAAACACCTGCAGTATTTCTGTGCTTTAGGGATAGAAATGTTATGATCACACCCAGTAATGTATTCTAGTCCTCCACCATTCTGTAGTAGATTCATTAGTACGCCCTTTCAGCAGCCTCAGTGGTGTCTGGCATTATTATTTAAATGTCTTCCATCACATCTGTTTTGAAAGCTGACTGGTGCGTATCATTTCATTTTAGCGCTTTGATTCTTGTTGTCATCACTGCTTGCTTCTCAGCTACTGACGATGCGCAGGTGTATGTGTCACTGTATGTATATATAGAATACAAGAATATGATATCACTCACTCTGCACATTCCAAAGCATGGGCAGCACACAAACAGATTTGTTCCAGTTGATGTTACAACTAAACAATAACTCCCAAACTGTGGTAACCGCAGTAGAAATACAAATTACAAATTTATATGGACACAGAAATTGATTTATAAGCTCTAGAGACACCTACTGGTGATTTTTAATAATGATAGCCTTTCCCAAACATGTTTGTTTTTTAAATTCACGTGCTACTTCTGATTCAATTGTGTAGGTGTCTGTAATGCCCAGTGGCCGCCTTAAAGACATAAAAATGTATAAGCAATGTTAGACTCTATGCACCCCTAAAATGAAGGAACATAAAACTGCAATAGGAAAATGCTCTAATTCCTTAAAGGGAAACTGAACCCAATTTTTTTTTGTGATTCAGAAAGAGCATGCAATTTTAAGCAACTTTCTAATTTACTCCTATTATCAATTTTTATTCATTCTCTAGGTATCTTTATTTGAAAAAGAAGGCATTTAAGCTTTTTTTTGGTTCAGACTCTGGACAGCACTATTTTATTGGTGAATGAATGTATCCACCAATCAGCAAGAACAACACAGGTTGTTCACCAAAAATGGGCCGGCATCTAAACTTACATTCTTGCATTTCAAATAAAGATACCAAGAGAATGAAGAAAATTTGATAATAGGAGTAAATTAGAAAGTTGCTTAAAATGTAATGCTCTATCTGAATCACAAAAGAAAAAAATTGGGTTCAGTGTCCCTTTAAAGCTTATTATTATCGGTTATTTGTAGAGCACCAACAGATTCCGCAGCACTAATTTTATTGAACTATTGCTTGCCCAGAACTAGAACTACTGGGAGCTAGCTGGTGATTGGTGGCTACACAAATATGCCTCTTGTCATTGGCTCACCAGGTGTATTCAGCTTGGCTCCAGTAGTTTATTGTTACATAGTTATATGCAAGAAACATTGCAATATGCAATAATTGAGTAAAACACAAACATTTTTATTTATTTTTTTGCTTGTATATTTCCCTGATTCTTAACATTAAAAGAAGTATTTTTCTCCGGGCCTGGACGGTTTCCCAGTTCACTTTTACAAAATCTTCAGTAGGAAACTCTCCCCCCTACTGCTTCGACTTCATAATCTTGCTAGGGAAGAGGGCTTCTTTAAAAAGGAATTCCTAGAAGCTACCATTGTTACCATTTTAAAACCAAACAAGGATCCCTCCTTGTGTACTAGTTACAGACCAATATCCCTTATTAACTCCGATATAAAGTTCTACTCTAAGATATTAGCTAATCGGGTTGCAGGTCTTTTACCATCCCTCATTAATTCTGACCAAGTAGGGTTTGTCCCGCAGTGAGAGGGCCCAGATAATACTAGGAGGCTACTTAATATTATTAGTCTCTCCTCCAAACTCAACAGGCCCCTATCGGTTATTTCCCTAGATGCCGAGAAGGCCTTCGATCGAGTAAGGTGGCAATATTTGTGGGAAGAACTCGAGAGTTTTAGGATCCCCAAACAAATGGTAACAGCGGTCAAAGCACTCTACTCTAACCCCTCAGCCTCAGTAAGCGGACTTGGTTTTCACTCCTCTTCGTTTCCTGACGCTAATGGTACTAGGCAGGGCTGCCCGCTATCTCCCCTGCTCTTCGCGTTAGCCATAGAACCTTTGGCGGAACAAATTAGAACAGACCCCCAAATAAAGGGAGTTACCTTGTTTGGCACAGTGCACAAGATCGCTTTATTTGCGGACGATGTTACCCTTTTTAGATCGGACCCTGTATATTCTATCCCTAGACTCATGGATATCTTGGCCTCTTTTGGAGTCCACTCTTTTTATAAGCTAAATTTACTAAAAACAGAAATATATATGCAGGGTATACCTTGTGATCAACTGGCCTTTCTGAAATCCAGATTTGATTTCACCTGGACAGAGAAATCTGTCTTACATCTGGGGATTAAGCCCTCCGGCAGCTTCCCCCAGATAATCAGAGATAATTACATTCCACTTTTGTCAGTGCTTCCCTTAAGCGTGATTGGAACTTAACTCATGTCTCCTAGTTGGGTAGGATAGCTGCACTAAAAATGTCTTTCCTGCCCAGACTTACCTACCTATTTCAATGCCTCCCTATCAATATCCCTAAATTATTGAGAAACTATGATGATTTTTGTCTTTTTGTTATGTTTTACTTCTTTGTAATTTATGTTGAATAGTTAATAAAGCTTTTAAAAAAGAAGTATTTTATGTTTTCTGTGCTGACAGCTTACCAATATGAAGACTTGCATGACCTCTTGGATCCCTTATGAAAAAGGGAAGTCATGATTGTTAGGCCCCAGACTGCTGAGCAAAGTAAGAAATGATCACTGCCAGCCCAGCTTGCCCAACTGTCTCCTTTGTGTTTCTCCAATCCACAGAAGTTTCTTAACATCAAACTAGAAGAAGTCTTCTCCTGACAACATAACTCCCAACATTTCCTGGAGGTTTCCTGGGACTGGGAGGTGAGAGAAACTTGTTGGTAACGGCCACAGGTGTTTTGTGGGCAGAGCAGTTGTTGGAGAGGCAGAGCCATGGGTGTGTCATGGATGGGTGAATTGTGGTGTAGGGCAGACCACTGATAGAGTCAGGGTGGGGGGAGTTGCAGGCGTGATATAAACAGGGTCAGATGGGGTCAGGCCAGTCCCTAGTTTTGCTCTGGAAGCTAGAATATTTGCCATGAAGTAGGGTTGCCTCCTCGGCCATGTTTTCTTGGACACTTATGAGTTACGCATGCTGCATGGTAAAGTGGTCAGAACATGTATTGTGCCTCTGGACATCACATGAATAGTGCTGATTAACAGCACAATACATGCTCCTCCCTGCACACCCTACACCATGTTTAACTCATATGTGTCTAGGAAAACATGGCCGAGGAGGCAACCCTACCATGAAGGAGAACTACAGGAGGGACAGTAAGACAATCCTACAATGTGCAGGGATGGTTGGGATCTATGTGGTTACACTCAGCACACTAGAACCTAACCACACTGCTTCCCATGTTTTTTGTTTTTAAACTCTTGGTTGCGATAGAAGATAATAAGTAAAACTCACTAAGAAATATTACATGGAATCAGCTATGGTGGATAAAATTATTAGTCTAGGGACGGCAAAACTTGGCCATGGAAAGCAAAAAAATGTATCCCCCAGATGACGACACATGGTTTTCATCCGCACTTAAAGGGACATGAAACCCAAAAGTTTTATTTCATGATTCAGATAGAGGATACAAGTTTAAACAACTTTCCAATTTACTTCTATTATTTAATTTGCTTCCTTTTCTTGTTATCCTTTGCTGAAAGGTTTATCTTGGCAAGCTCAGGAGCAGCAGAGAACCTAGGTTCTAGCTGTTGATTGGTGGCTGAATATATATATTGATTGTGATTGGCTCATCCATGAGTTCAGTTAGAAACCATTAGTGCTTTGCTGCTTCTTCATGAAATGATACCAAGAGAATGAAACCAATTAGATAATAGAAGTAAACTAGAAAGTTGTTTAAAATTGTATTTTCTAACTGAATCATGAGAGAAAAAAAAATCGGGTTTCATGTCCCTTTAACACAATGTGTGGATGATGACCACTTATCACGCACACTTAAGGTGTTAATAAGGCTCTGCAGTGACAAGTCTCACAGTGTGGTATGTCTGGTGATATAAGACAGTCACTGCACAATCTATTACTGGCTATGATTGTCACCATAATAGCATTGTCTGAATGGGAGATCAAGGAGTTTATTTTTATGCTAAGCTGTATATATCAGTTATGTGCTCTGTTACTTAAAAGGGCATTGCAGTATTTATACATAAAAAAGCACAGCATTTTAACATGTAGGAAATATTTTTGACTGTAAATATTAATTGAAACAAATCAAGTACTACATTTCTCAGGTACAGTCCTATTTGTTGGCCTCATGTCCAGTAGTATAATTGTCCCAGAATCTGCTCTGCAGTCTGATTCAGAAAGAGCATGCAATTTTAAGCAACTTTCTAATGTACTCCTATTATCATGTAGCCACCAATCAGCAAGCGCTATCCATGGCGCTGAACCAAAAATGGGCCATTTTTTAAGCTTACATTCCTGCTTTTCAAATAAAGATACTAAGTGAACGAAGAAAAATTGATAATAGGAGTAAATGAGAAAGTTACTTAACATTACATGTTCTATCTGAATCATGAAAGAAGAAAAAAGTGGGTTTAGTATCACTTTAAGTATGGGCACTTTTGTTTTTACACACAGAGCACATGGTATAAGGAGCTGTCAAAGGGTCAGTAATGACATGTAGCTGTTATATGACATGCAGTGTTGCCACAGGCTACTTCTATACTGCCTGCACATGTTCTGAAAAAGATCTGCAACCCCTGGACTTTTAGTGTATAAATAACCAGGGATATAATTATAAACTTGTTTCCTCACCCACAGCTTTTCACATTAATATTATCACAAATACCAGGGTTGAAGCACTCAGGAAGTAAAGGTGACTAAAAAGAATTGGCTGGTATTATTGCTGGTGTGACCAGTGTTTTTAAAGAGACACTGAACCCAATTTTTTTATTTTGAGATTCAGATAAAGCATGACATTTTAAGCAACTTTCTAATTTACTACTATTTTCGAATTTTCTTCATTCTCTTGATATCTTTATTTGAAATGCAAGAATGTAAGTTGAGATGCCGGCCCATTTTTGGTGGATTGGTAGATAAATTAATCCACCAATATAAAAGTGCTGTCCAGAGTGCTGAACTAATAAAAAAGCTTAGATGCCTTCTTTTTCAAATAAAGAAAAATTGATAATAGGAGTAAATTAGAAAGTTGCTTAAAATTGATTAAAATTGTATTCTCTATATGAATCACGAATGAAAAAATTTGGGTTCATTGTCCCTTTAAGGTTCAGGTCTATATTGATAATAAAGAACAGATATAGAAATTAATGCCCTGCTATGGTGAAACTGCTTCTGTGTGTCAGAATCTAATTTGAAATAAACATATAACCAGTCTCAGAGTTATGCTGCATAATTGCTGCATAATTATTTCTGCAAATTTATGCTAATTAGCATGGGCGGGATTATTTCCAAGAAAAGTGGCAACCCTATTTTACGTCTTGCTGATAAAGATATTTGAAAAATGTAATGTACCTGTGTGTCATCCCTTGCTCCCAGGCTCCTGCAAGTCCTATCTGGCTTCTAAAAACTTTGTTGATTAATATATAAGTTCCGTTCATGAGGTGGAAGCATCTGCATGCTGCTGTAATTACCAGGATACACAAAAAATAGTGTTGGATTTCATGTATAAAGTTGATTTACAACACATAATATTATAAAATAATATTAAAGGGATGCTAAAGTCAAAACTAATTTTTCATGCAACAGAGAGATCATACAATTAACAAAACAAAACAATTTACTTAGATCATCAAAATATGCACAATGTTTATATGCACACATTCTGAGTCACCAAGAGTTCACATCACAGTATTTTTGTATATGCATTTCTGATTGGCTAATGGCTGTCACATGATACAGTGGGAGGGGTTACTTAAAATTTAGAACAAAATTATTACTCATTTGAAATTCAGAGTAAGTATTATTCCATTGTCTTTCTATTGTGAATTTGTTAATTGTGTAATTCTACTGTGTTTAATGGTCCCTTAAATTGATGATCACTAAGGACTTTATCAAGGTTACATGTGACTGTATTCAGATTCACATGGGCACCCTTGTAGTTCACTACTATTAGCAAAGGTAACTTTATATAAAATATTTAAAATGATGAATTGATGACACATTTAAAGGGACATGAGACCTAACAGTTTTCTTTCATGATTGAGATAGAAAACACATTTGTAATCAATTTTCCAATTAACATCTGGTATCAAATTTGCATAATATCCTTTGTTTAGGGAGGAGTGATGCGCTACTGAGAGCTAGCTGAACAAATCGAGTGTGCCAATAACAAGAGGCATATACAGTATGTGCATCCACCAATCACCAGCTAGCTCCCAGCAGTGCATTGCTGCTTCTGAGCCTACCTAGGTATGTTTTTAAACAAAGGACACCAAGAGAATCAAACAAATGAAATAATAGAAGTAAATTGGAAAGTTGTTTAAAATTGCATGCTCTATCTGTATCTTGAAAGATTAATTTTGATAATACTTTCCCAAGAGCAGGCAATTTCAAATGGTGGGTCTTGGAGGTTTCTAGGACTTAAAGGGACAGTCAACTCCAAATGTTTTATTGTTTAAAAAGATAATCCCTTTATTACCTATTCCACAGTTTTGCAGTGTTGAATGTTATAAAGTATATTAACCCCTTAGTGACCACAGCACGGTCATTTTCTGACCGTTTGGACCAGGGCTATTTTAACATGTCTGCGGTGTTTGTATTTAGCTGTAATTTACTGTACCCACACATATTATATACCGTTTTTCCTGCTATTAAATGGACTTTCTAAAGATGTCATTCTTTTTATCATATCTTATAATTTACTATAATTTTTTTTTATAAAATATGATGAATAAATGGAAAAAAAACACTTTTTTTTCTAACTTTGACCCCCAAAATCTGTTACTCATCTACAACCACCAAAAAACACCCATGTTAAATAGTTTCTAAATTTTGTCCTGGGTTTAGAAATACTCAATGTTTACATGTTCTTTGCTTTTTTTGCAAGTTATAGGACAATAAATACAAGTAGCACTTTGCTATTTCCAAACCACTTTTTTTTTTTTTTTAATTAGCGCTAGTTACATTGGAACACTGATATCTGTCAAGAATCCCTGAATATCCCTTGACATGTATATATATATTTTTTTTAGTAGACAACCCAAAGTATTGCTCTAGGCCCATTTTGGTATATTTAATGCCACCATTTCACTGCCAAATGCGATCAAATTAAAAAAAAACGTTCACTTTTTCACAAACTTTAGGTTTCTCACTGAAATTATTTACAAACAACTTGTGCAATTATGGCACAAATGGTTGTAAATGCTTCTCTGGGATCCTCTTTGTTCAGAAATAGCAGACATATATGACTTTGGCATTGGTTTTTGGTAATTAGAAGGCCGCTAAATGCCGCTCCTCACCACACTTGTATTATGCCCAGCAGTGACGGGGTTAATTAGGTAGCTTGTAGGGAGCTTGAAGGGTAAATTTTAGCTTTAGTGTAGAGATCTGCCTCCCACCTGACATATCTCACCCCATGATCCCTCCCAAACAGCTCTCTTTCCTCCCCCACCCCACAATTGTCCCCGCCATCTTAAGTACTGGCAGAAAGTCTGACAGTACTAAAATAAAAGGATTTGTAAAATATAAAAAATATATATATTCTGCTGTGTAGGATCCCCCCTTAGACCCCAACCTCCCTGATCCCCCCCAAAGAGCTCTCTAACCTTCCCCCCACTATTTGCCACCATTTTGGGTACTGGCATGGGTACTGGCAGATGTCTGCCAGTACCCACTTTGTAATCAAATGTGACATTTAAAAAAAATAAAATAAACCCCACTTTTTCTGTAGTGTAGCTGCCCCCCTCCATATCCTACCCCCTCCCAGATCCCTTTTTAAAAGTTATTTCCCCCCTCCTCTGCCACCCACCACCCTCTTCCACCACTTCAAATTTTGCCACTGCGGCTACCATTTTGAGGGGGGTCGTGTGCACACACGCCCCTCCTCCCGCACGCACCCAACTGTCTCTATCGGATGTTTGCCAGCGATGGGCCGCCCATCCGCCTCCCTACAGCTCCTCCTACCCACTAACGATCGGCACCATCGCTGACCCTCTCTGCATCGGTGTGCCAAAAAAGGTATTGCATTGATGCCTCAATACCGAGGCATCACTGCAATAGCTTGAAAGTGGATGGATTTACTTTATTAATCAAATTTACTTTGTTCTCTTGTTATTCTTAGTTGAAAGCTAAACCTAGGTAGGCTCATATGCTAATTTCTAAGCCCTTGAAGGCCACCTCTCATATGAATGCATTTGACAGTTTTTCACAGATAGAGGGTGTTAGTGCATGTGTTTCATATAGATAACACTGTGCTCATGCACGTAAAGTTAGCATTAATTGCCTGAAATGCAAGCCTGTCAAAAGATCTGAGATAAGAAGGCAGTCAGCAGAAGCTTAGATACAAGGTAATTACAGAGGTAAAAAGTATATTTATATAACAGTGTTGGTTATGCAAAACTGGGGAATGGTAAATAAAGGGATTATCTATCTTTTTAAACAATAACATTTTTAGTATTTACTATCCCTTTAATATAACAATGTTGATTGTGCAAATCTGGGGAATGGGTAGTAAAGGCATTATCTATCTTTTTAAACAATAACAAATTTGGTGTTGACTGTCACTTTAGGGAGCTGAGATTGAGGGGTTTAAATATTTACCTCCCCATCCCGCTCCCTTAAGTCCTATGGAGTTGCCTTCTACTTTAAAATTTTTTGATCTGGTAGCATGTGATGACGTCACCGGCATCCCCGGATTCCACTGGTAATGCACGCACAGTTAAGGTGTTAAAAAGGCTCTGCAGTGACTAGTCTCACAGTGTGGTTAGTCTTGTGATATAAGACAGTCACTGCACAATCTATTACTGGCTATGACTGTCACCATAATAGTTATGTCTGAATGAGAGATCAAGCAGTTAATTGTTTATGCTAAGCTTCATATATCAGTTCTGTGCTCTTTTAATTAAAATTAAATTGTACATTGTAGTATTTTGTTCAATTATACATAAAAAAGCACAGCAGTTTAACATGTAGGAAATATTTTTGACTGTAAATATTAATTGAAACGAATCACGTTCTGTTTTTTCTGGGAGAGTCTTATTTGTTGGCCTCATGTCCAGTAGTATAATTTTCCCAGGAGTCTGCTCTGCATTTTAAAAGTCTTCCCTAAGGTATGGGCTTAGTGTAAATGCCTGACGTCGGGAATAAGGCATAAGGTCTTTGTATCATAGGTGTATATTTGTTTACATATTTTGAAAAATGAGTCTCCTGCATTTTAAATTAGAACAGCTTAATAATAAAATAAATTATCTAATTGATGAACTGACATCTGTGAATTTAATGCAGTTTACAGATTAATTGAATAATACATAAAAGTGCAAACAGCTCTAACGTGTAAGAACATTCAAATATTCCATCATTGCTTGGATAAAAATATGTGTTAAACCCTTGTAAAGAGATTAAATACATAATTAAAATCAGCTACATTGCACCAATGCACTACTGGGACCTAGCTGAACACATCCGGTGAGCCAATGACAAGAGGCATATGTGTTTAACCACCAATCACTAGTTAGCAATCAGTAGTGCATTGCTGCCCATAAGCCTACCTGGGTATGCTTTTCAACAGAGAACTAAATTTGATAATAGAAGTAAATGGGAAAGTATCCTAAAAGTGCATGCACTATCTGAACAATGAAACCTGAATTTTAACTTTTGTATCTCTTTAATATTGTGTGAACCTTGGATTGTATATTTTAGGGTTAGAACAGTCAGAGGCGTGTTCAGCACACCTGTAAACTGCTTACTTGATTACTGTGTTGAAGTTAATTTTGTCTGTAAGTTCAGGCGCCCTTGTTTTTACACGCAGAGCACATGGTATATAAAACTGTCAAAGAGTCAGTAATGACGTATTATTCTACTGATCCCTATGAGCTGGAACACCAGGTGTAAAAATGAAAGCACACAAACTTAGATATGGTGGGCACCAGTTACTATATTTTTAATTGAAAACATTCAGCTTGACATATTGTGCAGGATTTATACAGACAACAAAAGCAAAGTATAACACTTGTTATGTTTGTCTAAATCTACTGTTTATTGTAATTATACAGTGTGGTAAAGGGGGTTTCAGTACCTTTTTATTTTCTTGTTTTTCCTTGTAAATGAGCCTGCAATCCATTTCATATTTTTCTTTTTTTTTTTTGCTATTCAATGAATGATAGTCAGATTTATTGTTGCAGTGCCATAAAAATGCTTAAAATATATTTTCACTTTTTCGCATCATTGTAAAAATGTGATTCATTGTTTAAAAAGGACATCAGTTTTATTTTTGTAGTATGTGTATAGAGGCACAAGCAATGTGACAGCAAAAAATGTTGCCCCATTACCACGTAGACTGCAGGAGGCACTATGAATCCTAAACATGAGGTGGATACTGGAAATAACAATGATCTTGGGCTGCTGGGGAAAAAAACAGAACTCAAGGGCAAATGTTTATTTTATTATATAGACAGGTCTGACAACTAAATACCACAGAAAGCACACATACTTACCACTGGCACACTGATTTACAGGTAGTAAATGGCAGTGCTTTTAGTGAAAGGTAACATTTTAATTTTGCTTGAGTAGTCTCCATCCACTTTTAACTCTGTATTTTTAAGTGATTTCCCAAAGCATGCAATGCAGGGAAATGCCATAAACAAATTCACATTACTCCCTGACCAAAAAATATTAGGGCCAAAAAAGTCCTAAAATTATGTGGGGAGGTGGGGCGCAGCAGAATTTTGAGTGCCTAGGGCAGCACAAAACCTAAATACGCCACTGATGCAAGCAAAGTGATTTATGTTATCTTTGACTGTGTATGACAAATATTATACAGCACAGTGTGTAAATTAATTTTGTATAATTTTATTTCTGTTTATAATTACAACCCATTCCCCAAAACATTTTAGTCAGACAACTTCACTTTTTTTATTTCTTACCAATGTATTTTTATTATAATGACATACTAAAAATGTAGTGATATTTGTACAAAATGACTGTGTATGTGATTTCTGTGGTTAGTGCAAAGAGACACCCTTTGGGCTTGATTCCCTAGCAGTCACCCTAGCTACTCCAGTTCCTTATTTAGTATATGCAGCAGTATATTAACTAAAAAGCAAGGTATCCATTATTTAGTAAATAAGCTGCATGTAATGAAATTAATAGGAACACATGGAGAGCCCTTTTGGTGAATTTGGTCCTTTGCATGTACTCGAAATTCATTAGTGCACAAAAATATCGTCTATTTATCTATGTATGGCTGTTTTCATCTCTTTTAATCTTACCCCTAGACTCTGATTTTACTTATTATTTCCTCTATAGAAAGTTCAGTTTCCTAGCACCAAGTCGTTACGATGCATTTTGCTGTAACCCCCCTCAAGCACAGACAGCAGCAGAGAGCAAGGTGTGGCAGCAGTAAATGAAGCCCAGCTTGCAGCGCAGTGTAAGTCATCTTTGCCCTCCCCCAAACCTGCAACGTGTGCACCTTCCTCTGTTGGGGGAGGATGGATAGAGATAGAAAAAAAGGGGAAGCAGAGGAGATACCCTCGCCAGCCAGGCAGCACCAATTCATCAACCCTCCCTGAGACAGGGCAAACAGGTGTTCATCTCATGTGACTGTTTAAACAGGGGGAGGGGAGATGGGTGCAGAGCGATGCTTTCTTGGCGATTCCATGTGTCACTAACACTGCACTTCAGTTTTTCACTAAGCTGGTTCCTACTGCTACTTAATGGTACCCAGATTTTATTTATTCAGCAGTGCAACTAGAACTACTGAAGTGGTAAAAAAAATACAGCACTGCATGAAAAACTGATCGAGTTTCATTACGCTGACGTAGTTTGGCAGCTCAGTTCTATACATTACAATATCTTTTTAACTGGGTACCAAAATGAATTATTAAAGTATTTATTTGCCACTGCATTCTGCATATAACTAGGCGGTTTGGTCCTACAGTACTTAGATTTTCATTAGACATTTGTACGGATATCATTTTATTTGCACTTATTGATCCACACCAATAATGAAGCGTTATCTAACCGTAGGTGTAAACGGTGTTTGAATATAACTTTATGGCGTTAGTTGGGCACAGTTTTGTCTCTAGGGATAATGTTTAGTTAGACATTGCTCCCTGCATCAGACACACAGAGCACATGCTTCATTACACCCTAGCCGAATTTAGCTTTCTGTTTTTTAGCCCTCAGCTCCTCCTCCCTCCCTTTTCCTGTGGGGTGTGGAGGAATGAGAAGTGGTGCTTTGCCTGCTTCACTGGAGGTGAGGGGAGGGATGTAAAAGTGGGTCAGGATGGAATGTAACCAGACTCTGCCCTATCCTGTGCACACAGGCTGATGCTCTGCCCTCTATACACACTAATTACTGCTCTGCACTTTTGTGTAAACCTGTTACTTGTTACTCTACCCCTGGGTAGGACTTGGTCATTTGAGAAGCTACAAATTTGACCCCAACTATCATGTAGTCCTATGTAAAATAAATTAAAGCAGGGTTGGAACACTTCCTCATTGGTTTTTATAATGTCTTCTCTCCCATAGATTGACTATTGGCCTCTAACCCACTGTGTACAAACAGCTGTTTTATTATTACTTTGTTTTTCTCCTGCAAGTGTTTCAGCTATAATGTACACTGCTCCACACAACCTCTGCTACTCTGCCTCTTTTACATACAGGCTGTGCTTCCTCCCTCCTGTAAACACAGGCTGCTATTTTCCATCTCATGTGCACACAAACAGCTGTGTCTTTCAGTCTCACACTCTTCTGAACAATACTTGTACAGACAGCATCCAGGCACTGCTGTCTTCTTGTAGAGAGCAGGCAGGCTTTCCCTGTGTTGATGTTCCCCAACAGTCAGCCTGACCGTTACCAGGGGACCCAGAATGATGTTTCTATGGACTTAGGAGAAAGAATATGTTGTCTAAGTAACAAAGTTTGTCTTAGAGGCAGTGATGCAGTAACTGGCTGGAGAGGACTGGTGCAATGTCAGTTTGAGGACACACCTGATTTTAACCATTTCATTGCTGACAGATATCATCCAACTCATTCTCTTCCACAGATTTATACCAGATGGGTAGCACTGTAATACACACTATGGTACTTTCCTAATAATGTTGTTAGGAAAGTACCACCAGGTATAGACCTGCAGACAAAAAGTTTGAGGATTAGTGAGATTTGGGTGAAGCCACAAATATTTCTTTACGGCACATGTCCCAAATCAGCCTTCTGTGGTTTCACTGAAATTCAAAACCTTTTTATTTTGTATCTTCTAACTCCTAGTTTACTTTCTCTATACATCAGATGTATCCAAGCTAAGGTACAGAGGCCACAGTGCAGCCCCCTTTTGCGTTTAATCTGCAGCCTATTTCTGCTCCTGTCTATCAACTTGTAGCACAGAGTTCCTTTGTTTTCTAGAAATAGTTTACTCCTGCTTTTACTGTTTTAATACAAATTTATTTGTCTCTGAGTCAATGTATTTGTTGGTGTTTGGTTCTTAAAGGGAATACACACATTTTTTTTCTTTCATGATTTAGAAAGCATGCAATTTTAAGCAATTTTCTAATTTACTCCTATTATTAATTTTTATTCGTTCTCTTTGTATCTTTATTTGAAAAAGCAGGAACGTAAGCTTAGGAGCAGGCCCATTTTAGGTTCAGCACTCTGGGTAGCGCAAGCTGACTGGTGGCTACATTTAACCACCAATCAGCAAGATCTACCCAGTTGCTTCACCAAAAATGAGCCTGCTCCTAAGCTTACATTCCAGCTTTTAAAATAAAGAAACAATAACAAAACCTAACATTAAAGAAAAAAAACACTACCAAAAATAAAAAACACTAAAACTAAGGCCCCCTTTAAAAAAAAAAAAAAAAAAAAAGCCCTAAACTAACACTAAAAGTTACTACTATAACAATAGCCCATTAGAAGGGGCTTTTTGTAGGGCATTGCCCTAAAGTGACGTAGCTATTTTTCAACTAAAAGCTACAACACCATTCTACAATAAAAGTAACCCTTCCACACCCCAAAAAAGCATAATTTTAAAGAAAAAATAACCCTATTCAAAAAAAGATTTGGTTCGGCATTGCTGTTAGAAGGGCATTTGGTAGGGCAGTGCCCACAGCTCATTTGCTGACCAAAAGATAAAATCTATTTAAAAAACTAATATAAAAAAAAGGTTGCCCTGAAAAGGGCATTTGGTAGGGCAATGCCCTAAAGTGTGTCAGGTCTAATAGAGGGAAAAAAACCCTAAACTAAAAAACCCTAAGCTTAAAGGGACATAAAACCCACATTTTTTTCTTTCATGATTCAGACAGAGCATACATTTTTAAACAACTTTCCCATTTACTTCAATAATTTAATTTGCTTTCTTCCTTTGCTTTATCTAAGAAAGCTCAGGAGCAGCAAAGAACCTAGGTGACATAGCCAATACCTATTATGACTGCATATATATACTGATTGTCATTGGCTCACACATGTGTTCAGTTAGCAACCAGTAGTTCATTGCTTCTTATTCAACAAAGCATACCAAGAGAACGGAAAAAAAAAAAATTCTAATAGGAGTAAATTAGAAAGCTGCTTAAAATTGCATGCTCTGAGTCATGAAATAAAAAAAAATGGGTTTCATATCCCTTCCAAAGGGACAGTCTATGCCTTAAAGTCTTACTTTAGATTAAAACCATGTGACAACCATCAGCCTATCACAAATGCATATACGCTTATTCTGTGAATTCTTGCACATGCTCAGTAGGAGCTGGTGACTCAAAAAGTTTAAATATAAAAAGACTGTGCACTTTTTTGATGGAAGTAAATTGGAAAGATGTTTAAAATTGCATGCTCTTTCTGAATAATGAAAGTTTAATTTTGACTTGAGTGTCCCTTTAAAGTCTTACTTTAGATTAAGCTCCAAATATCCTCCTGCATCCCTTTTTATATCATACAGCAGTAACAATAAAAAAGTTATTTTAAAATGAATATTGTTTCTGGTCACTTTGAAATAGATTCCAAGCTCTTCCCACTGATGACATCACAATCTGGTCTGCATCTATGCACTCTGCTGAAAAGCATTGACAGTCTTTTGAATCCAATTAGCGAGTCTTTTGTAACTAGTGAAGCTTTTAATGCAGCCCAGATTGTTATGTCATCAGTATACAGAGCTTGGCAGCCATTTCAAAATGACCAGAAACAATATATAGATAATGAAGATAATAATAGGACGGGGTCAGGAGGATATTTGCAGCTTCATCTAAAGTAAGACTTTAAGATGACTAAAGTGGGGACTGTCCCTTTAAAAATAAAAAAGTCAGGGGGCGGAGCCTAGCAGGAGACAGAGATGGTAGCATAGTGCATGAGCTCCGTGTAGTAAAGCTAGCAACGGGACGACCAGCTCAATATATTCCACTAGAAACAGCATTATTCTGCTAGGGAAAGGCTTCAAGGTGTGAGCGGTGCCTCAGACAGCTGCCCAGAATGTCTTAGGAGCCATAGGAGCGGAGGACATTATTGGAGACTTTTTCTCACAGCGGAAGTGTTGGTGCCATCTTGCCTGACCGCATGGCAAAGGTAACTCACGCAGAGCTAACCAGTTTTTAGACCGACTCAGGCAATCTACATGTGAAGGGGTAAGCCGCATATTAAAAGCCCCATAAGCCCCGTTATAGAAAATTAAACTGCCGAGTCGTCTGTCGCCATGAGACCGGGCTCTGCAGCATAACGCAGTTGGGGTCAGCAAGGAAAAAAAGTGAACAACCGTTCTCCCTGCCATCCACTCACTTTCCCACTCTGAATGTGTAGGATGATAGAGCTGAAGCTACAGTGGGCTTAAAACAGGAGCCATATTACTATTCCCTCATAGAAAATAGCTGATATAAGAAAGAAATGCAGCAGTCTGTGACACACGAACAAGGCCCGGCCTGCAATTGTGAATGGCATAACTGATTGTTTAGGGACACTTTATATAGGGAAAGCTACCTCAGGATCGAGCAAATGCCTGTTGATACCACCATATAAGAAGGTTTAGAAACGCTATATGAGCTCATGCTTAGACCGGTTCTGAGCTAATAAACAATATATACACCCTGGCTACCAAATACAATTGTGACTCAAGAAGCTTCTGAGATATATCATTAAAACTACATACAGAAACCCATACAGGGTTCCCTGCATCTGAGATTTAGCTACCACCACCCACCTGAAGCGACCTGCTCACATAGCAGGACCAGCTCTCCAGGATGTCTTCTAGACAAGTTAAGAAAAATGCCTCTATAGGTAAAACAGCAGCAACTAGTCTGTTTTTTAAATCATCTAAAGGAGACAAGATACTAGAACCTCCAGAATCAGATGTAGAACGGACTCTAGACCAATCCTCTTCTGATGGAGCCACTGCAGAGGACCTAATACCTGTCACAAAAGCAGATTTAAAAGATATGGGGTTCAAATAAGATATTAATATGAACTATGAAAAAATGTGGACAAAATTAGACTCCATTCAATCTACAGTCACTAACAGCCTGGCAGAACTAAAACAAGATATGCAAGAATTAGGTAAGAGAGTTGCCACGCTTGAAGATAACGAAAATCTTAAAGAAGAAGCTATGGATAAAGTGTCGCAACAAATCCAATATCACAAACAATAATTAGAAGACCTCCAGGACAAAATGGAGGATTTAGAAAACCGCACAAGAAGATGCAACATCAGACTCAAAGGAGTACCGGAATCCATTGCGCCACCTGATTTGCAGAATTACCTGGAACAGTTATTCATGGCTATCACAGGGCACAATTAGGAGGATACACTTCAACTTGAAAGAGCACATCGAGCCCTTAAAGCCAAACCCAAAGGGGATTACCCGCCGAGAGACGTTATAGTTAAAGCTACTACGTTTTCCAGATAAAGAAGTGTCTCTCTCGGCGGCAAGAAAGAATCCAACCTTTAAATTCCAGGGCACAGTGATTCAGTTTTACCAGGACTTATGTGTGCAAAAACTTCAGAGTAGGAACTCTATGAGGCACTTAACTTTGTTACTTTGCAAAAACCAAATACCCTACAGATGGGGATTCCCATTTGCCTTACACATACAACACAAAGGAAGGGCAATGTCAATCAAAACCCGACAAGATATTCCCGAGATCTGTTCCTACCTTAACTTGAAATCCCCAGACCTTCCATCTCTCGACCAGGACTCAGAAGGGGACACCAACTCACAACGGGATAAGACCTACAAAAGGGCCAAATGGGCTATGGTACAGAAGAAGAGGCCGAAGTAGACTCTCAATCCGCATAGCAGGGATGTTGTTGATACACGGACCAATTGAAAGGCAGCTGGCTGATTAGATGAGTATATATGTTTGAACTTGAACTTTTTTTTCCCCTTATAGTTTTGCCTACAAGTGAGACACCCTCACCGACCATGAGAGACAGTGGACTAAGACATTCCACCCCTGGCCTTTAGAGACAGGGTAGTGTCCCAGAACTTGGGGATTTACACAATACATCAAGACATTAAATACATATGTATGGGACTGTCTCTTGCTATGAAGAGACTACCTTTATCACCATAGAGGGACACGAGACCTTGGGCACAAGATGTTGTTTTAGACCTGGGGGGGGGGGGAGAAAAATAAACAAAGGGGGGAAGGAGTGGAAATCAAGGGAAAAATGGGAAAAAGGATAAAGGAAGGAGGGGGAAAATGGGGGGAAGAAAGGGGAAAAGACAACAACTCCCCAATACTTACCAAAATGTTTCTACTCTCTTCTTTAATTTCACACTGGTTAACCTTTGTTCTTATGTCAAATGTTTTAAGCTGATATACTGCACAACTAGTTATGGTTGTATTTCTTTTAGACGCATGTCTACAATTTGGGTTTTGAACCTACATTTTTACTATTTTCTGTTTAAATTGTTAAAAAAAAAATTGATCGTGTGGTTATGTGGTTTACAGCAGGTATCCAGATAAATTATAGTTACCAGAAAATACGACCTCTTTTGCTTCCCCCTACACCTAACTGTGTGGGGGGCAGCAACGCTTTTAGATCTCATGTCACATGACTTTAATCATACTCTCACATAATGTGAGAGGTCTCAATACAGTTGTTAAATGAAAGATAGCACTTAACCAATACACTAAATTGAAAGCTAAAATTGTTTTCCTTCAAGAGACACATTTCACACATAACCTGATCCCTAGATTCTGGCATAGACAATTCCCTACCCACTTCCATTCTGCAACAGAACAGAAAAAGAGAGGAGTCTCGATTCTCATACACTCCTCCTTGCAGTTTGAGACAGAAGAAAAAATAAGAGATCCTGAGGGGAGATTTCTCATTATTAGGGGGCCACATACAAGACACGGAAGACACCTTATGTAACGTATACGCTCCAAATGAAAGCCAACACTCCTTCTTTCAACATATCTCTCATCTGCTGACACAATGTTCTCACTCTAAAATAATACTTGGGGGTGATTTTAATATCAATATTGTTACCCAAGGGGTTGGAGGCAGCGCTATACCCACACACAAACAACTTAGGCAGTATTCAATAGTGAAGTCGATACGAGAGTCACTCTCTGATCATAACTTACTAGACACGTGGGAAACACTATACGGCACAACAACGGAAAATACATTTTACTCACATGCCCATAACACCTACACAAGACTGGATTACATCTGGATTAGTCAGATTTTAATCCCAGATATAATTAACTCCAATATCCACCCTTGGGTTTGGTTAGACCACTCGATAGTCCAATTAACAATGACAGGTATAATCAACTTCCAACAACAAAAATCTTGGACATTCGATCCATCCATTTTAAAACATACACAATTCCATGCAGAAGTAGGGAAACTCATTGAGGAATTCTGGTATTTTAACAAAAACACCACAACCAACCCGATTAACTCTTGGGCGGCACATAAACCTTTTATTCGGGGGATAATGATAAAAGAAAAATCTAGGATTATCAAATTAGCAAACAAGACCATTGACCAACTTCACTTAGATAGTATGACTCTAGAGGCTCAACACAAAAGCACACAATCCAGCACTACATTCAGAATTCTTCAAACTAAGAGAAAATTACTGACAAATATTTTGAATGACTCTGCAATGAGAGCTATTCAAAAACGAAAAGCTAATTATTTCCTATATTCCAGTAAGCCAGACAGATACTTAGCCAATAAACTACGGAACAGGACAAAACTATGTTCAAGGCTGGAACTCATTTCCAACACTTTTGCTAGCTATTATGAAATGTTATATGACGGACAAAAAGTAAACACTAACGACCAGACGCAATTACTTTTAACACGATTTCTACAACACGCAAAACTTCACACCATTACCCCCAAGGAAAGAGAGGCCCTAAACGCTGAGATTTCAACACAAGAAATCCTCACAGTAATCAAAGACTTAAAATCCGGTAAAGCTGCAGGCCCTGACGGCTTATCTAGCGAATATTATAAACTGTTTAAGACATCCTTAGTACCCCATTTGAAGAAATTTTGCAACGACATAATGCGAGGCACTGACATCCCTAGAGATATACTTAGAGCCAAAATTATAGTTATCCCCAAACCAGGTAAGGACCCTGCTAGATGTCAGAGTTACAGGCCTATTTCTCTGTTAAACCAGGATCTCAAGATCCTGACAAAGATTCTGGCAAACAGACTCCAGGTAATACTCCGCCGACTGATCCACCCAGACCAAGTGGGCTTCATTAAAGGTAGGGAAGCCCCTGAAAATGTTCGTAGAAGGGTGGACCTGACTGAATATTTGAAACGGAGGGGACACCTTCTCTGCTTCTTTCCCTGGATGCGGAGAAGGCGGTCGATCGCATAGACTGGCATTATATGGTTAAGACAATTTCTATAATGGGATTTAGAGGTCCATTCATGCAAGCGCTCAAGGGCATATATTCTACCCCACAAGCCACTATTAGTGCAGCAGGTTTCCCATCTAGAACCATTGACATAAAAAACGGGACCAGACAGGGGTGCCCCCTATTGCCACTGCTGTTTTCCTTGTGCATTGAACCTCTGGCAGCATCCATCAGGAACACCAAATATATAAAGGGGGTAACAGTTAAAAGTATAAACTTTCGCTTTTCGCAGATGACATCTTGCTAACTTTGACCAACCCATTACATTCCCTGACTAACCTTTACCGGGTCTTATAGGACTTTGCGGAAATTTCAGGATACAAGGTGAATGCGGATAAGTGTGAGGCGTTGCCACTAACACTCCCCCCCACACTAGAAAATTAATAGAAGTTAACTTCGATATTAAATGGGTAAAAGACTCTCTCACATACTTAGGGGTCAAACTCTCAGAGTCATATGATAGCCTATACAAACTAAATTACGCCCCACTTTACAATTTTATAAGACGAGTCCTGAGGACTTGGAAAAAGGGCACTTTCTCGTGGTATGGCCGCTTTCATCCATTAAAATGAATGTACTCCCTAGGATCCTATACCTCTTTAGAGCACTCCTGAACAAGATCCCCTCCCTTGAACTACAAAAATTACAATCAGACCTTATTTCCTTTCTGCGGCGAGAGGGTAGAGCAAGAATAGCCTCATATACTTTAACTAGACATAGACGGCTAGGAGGAGTGGGTGTACCGAATTTACAGGACTATTATTACGCAGCCAGATTAGCACAAGCCTCACTTCTTCACAAACCAACACTGGACATTGTCTGGACAAGAATTGAGACGGATATAATGGGAATAGAAAATTCAGATGATCTCTTGTAGGACTCGGGTAAAACCTCAGACCAGAGTACCTTTAGACTCTCCTTGACTGTAGATACATTGACACAATGGAAACTGATTACCAAACACTCAGAGATGCTCCCATCGAGAACATGGGTTAAACCTCTCCGATCTTTACTTCCAAAGGAGACGCATAGACTAGTGGGTAAGTGGGCTAATAAGGGTCTATATAGGGTTGCAGACTTTATTGTGCAGTCTTGAATAATAACATTTACCCACCTACAGGAAAAATTATACCCACACAAATTGCATTGGTTCCTATACCTACAAATTTCATCAGCCCTTAACAAATATGGGGTAGCTTTGGGCAAACACCCATTTACGGCCCTAGAGAATATATGTTTAAACCCAAATAGGGAAAGACTCATTATCTCTAAATTATACATAGCAATTCAGGACATAAACCACACCTCAAAATCACCTATAGCATTAAAGTGGGAGGAGGATGGGGCTGACCAGCTCCCACAAAATGAATGGGACCAGATATTCTTTGATTCCTGCAGAGGTCTAATCAGCGCAGACCTTAGGGAAAATTGCATAAAAACAGCATTTCGGTGGTACCTAACTCCTCTGAGAACATCCCATTATTCTCTTAACAAATCTAATCTATGTTACAGAGGTTGTGGAGAACAAGGTTCCTATAGACATATGTGGTGGGACTGTAACTCCATAAAAGATATCTGGCAGCAGATTAATGATCTCCTTAGTAAGGTTCTAGATGAAAAGATAGTTTTGACTATGACTCAAGCACTCCTGAATAGTGAGGTTCCCCATCTGAACTCCATAATTAACAAACTCATCAAAATTATCTGCACAGCTACTAGAGTGTGCATAGCGAGACATTGGAAGTAAGGCCCTCCGACATGGCAAGAAGTACTGGATAAGATAAATTATATTTATCTAATCTCTGAAAGGGTGGCCTGGATTCAAGAGGAGACAGAACTATTTAATAAAATATGGTTTTACTGGATTATGCACAGCTCCTCAAAAGATAAGTGATAGATGCTACACACAGAGGGCCTGAGAAGGCATTGTTATTCTGGATACTAGATAATATTGAGCTATAAGATGATTTCTGAGGCGATACGTAGATTTATAGTTTAGACCATAAACACTGACCACAATTTATTTATCTGTTCTTTATTTGTTTTTTCCTGTTTTTTTTTATTTCTTTTTTTATATTTGTTATCATGATTTTATTTATTTGCAAAGTTCATTGGAGTTTCTGTTCAACATTTAATATATGCAAAATGTTTCTGTAATCAATAGAGATAATGCATCGTCTGGGACAATGTGCCTATTGCTCTCACGGTGTATTTAATGGTGTAGAACTGCTCTATGGAAACAAATAAAAGAATTTCAACTTAAAAATAAAAATGTCCACCCAAAAAAAAATCCTAACGCTTAACCCCAAAGTTTGTACTCACCAACTTGACTCCAGCGGTGCTCCTCTTCTTTCCTCATGGCGGCGGTCCTCTTCATCTTTATGTCGGCGGTCCTCTTCTTCCATCTTCTGTCTTCCATCTGATCCTATTCCATCCGACCCTTCTTCATACGGTCCCTGCCGCACACTGAAGAGTGAATGCGAGGTTCCTCCTTATATAGGGGTGCACTTGCATTTCTATTTGCTGATTTTTTAATTCTTAGTCCAATCAACCAATAGAAAAAGCTTTAATTATATTGATTGATTGGACTAAGAATTCAAAAATCATCCAATAGAAATGCAAGGGCACCCCTATATAAGAAGAAACCTCACATTCAAGCTTCAGTGTGTGGCAGGGACCGCATGAAGAAGGATCGGACGAAAGAGGATCGGATGGAAGACATAGGATGGAAGAAGACAGAAGATGATAGAAGAGGAGCGCCACTATGAAGATAAAGAGGACAGCTGCTATGAATAAAACAGTGGGTCCGCCCCCTTTTTTAGAAAATGTCAATGCTTTGAATATCGGGGCCATAGTATTGGGATTTTGGTATACAAACAGAGATAACCATTTGTGTGTAGAGAAAGTGATGATATAAGGAGTTCTGCAAGCTCAACCCATTTTGATGGGGTGTGGTGTCAAAGAACAAAAACAGCTATTTCATATACAAAATTAAACCTAAAGAAGCAATTTCTCATACGTTTTATAATCTGCTACTGGTATGACAACTCATTGTAAACACTTTAAGGGGGAAACTATTTTACAGTATACTGACCCTTTAAATAAAAATGTACCTTTTGACATGTTGAAATGCTGCATTTGCCCCTTCTTTTTCATTTGGAAAAAATTCCAATCCAACTTCTACAACAGCATTTCCTTATAATTAAAGTGCTATTCGGGCTTTGCCTTCGGCCAAACGCACCTGTGAACGTGTGCTGGTGGGTGGCAATATCAAAAGCCACGTGACACCAAACCAAAGCAGTGCACAGTATATATTGTACGCTGCTTCGTTGCTCTGCCAGAAACTTTACATGTGAGGACAATAATTCAATTAATTCATTTTACTGAGTTCAGTACCACATTGTGCATGATAAAAATATTCTCATTTCTACTTTTGCAATAAACAAAAAGAACTGCAGCAATTGAAGTTGTTATAAGTGCTCCTTGTCCTAAGGGAGTTAGTAAAGATCTTCTGCTCAAGCATCAGTCCCTTTATGCACCCAGATCTTGCCTGTGACAGCATTATATAAACAAAATCTAACCAGCACTTTACTTGCTGTTGGAGTGTTTATATTTGTAGCAAGTAAAATGTAGGCAGGTATTGTAGGGACATAAAAGTCAAATCTGAAATATCTACAAGATGTATGTATGTATATTGATTGATTGAACTGATTGAACTATTACTCTTGTGTCTAATGATTACTGCAAAGCACCTGCCTACCCGCGGTTTGTAGGATTGTCCAGCCACACCTATATCTGCAAAAGCTCCACCCAAAGTATGGTTCGATACAGCCCACTCTCAAACCTGGGGCCAGCAAGACTCCACCATTGGTCTTCCTTTGACTTTACCCCCAACCTCAAGTGTGAAATGTTGGTGTTACTGTGCATACGCACATGGGCCACTTCCTACAAAGCCCCATTAGCCTATACTAGCCCTTTGCCAATCCAAAAACCTTGCCAACAAGAAATCTCCAAGAAAAAATCCCTCAACACCCAAGGGAAATCCCAATGCAAAGCCCCCAAAAAATCCAAAAAGAAACACAGAACACCTAGGAGCCCCAACTTTCTAAAGGCTTATGTCTCCTGCCTCCAGATCTTCATGAAATCCCCCCTTAAATGTATCTATCATAATCCTTGTTCCTTAGCGGTTGATCTTTAGTATTTGACATTAGCAGCAGCAGTGTCACTTGCATTCCTTTTTCTTGCTGTCATTCTGAGGTTCTCTCCTATATATATGCTATGGTTAGAAGATTAAACAATCAAAATTAGAGCGCAAGGACTCAAGATCAAAATCACAGATTAACCAATCAGAGCAAGCGACAGCACATTTTTTTTAAAAAAGGATGGACTTAGGGTAAGCTAATTTTAATGTGCAACTTAGGATGAGATTTGGAAAAATGTACAGTCTGAAATCTGTGAAAATCAGACATCATATAGCCTTACTTTTTCCATTTTTTTCTTACTCCTGGACAACCTGGTAACTTGGCAAACTAAACAAGAGCTTTTTTTTAAAATACATGCTGGATATTAATCAGTAGTAGTACAAGTAACAGCACAAGAACATGCTACTTTACTACCACTCTTTGAGTCATTATATGGTAGTTGTATGAATCTTTGTCACAAGTTTCAAGAGGTTCAACAACCTTCTCAATCTGCTTATTTGTTGGTAAATGAATTGCAGCATCAGTAGACAGAGGTATTTACACATCCGTTCCGTTTACCTTCAGACTAGCAGTTTTGAGACTAGCCATGTATGTGGGTGCTCTGTGAACCTAGGAGGCTGAATCATTGCATGGATTTTGCAGAACTTGCCTCTTGTGAGTAGCCTAATAGGGCCCAATGTAAATGAGACAATGTCAAGGAGAGGAGGATTCATCCTGCATCTTTAAAAAATGTTCTTGTATAAACCTACAATTCTATATTTGGGATATTTTTGGTTGATTTTGACAGGGCACGAATGAATAGCTCATTTTAAGGAGGTAGAATTGTATATACAGTGTTTATGGGCTTATTATATTTAGATAAATTAGGAAGTTGTTTAATCAAGTTTTAATGTTTGAGGAGAAGTAATATTCACTTAGGAATGGGAGAGAAGAAATATTGTTTTTTCTTTTTATCATATATTTATAATTTACTGTAGAATTGAGACCACAACTTAAGTTCACAAAGGGGGAAGTTATCAAGTTGCATCTACAACGTTTGAGGCTTTGCATGAGTGAGGCTGCAATAACAAATTTAAAGGGTTAGTTCACTCACTGTAATGTAAAAGTAATTGGGATGGCTAGTGAATGAACCTAAAAAGTATATATGAAAATTAAAAAAGTAATGAAGGTTTCCTTCTTAAAGGGACGCTGAACCCAATTTTTTTAATTTGTGATTCACATAGAGCATGCAATTTTAAGCAACTTTCTAATTTACTCCTATTATCAAATTTTCTTCATTCTCTTGGAATCTTTATTTGAAAAGCAAGAATGTAAGTTTAGATGCCGGACCATTTTTGGTGAACAACTTGGGTTGTTCTTGCTGATTGGTGGATAAATTCACCCATCAAAAAACAAGTGCTGTCCAGTGTACTGAACCAAAATAAAGATAGCAAGAGAACGACAAAAAATTGATAATAGGAGTAAATTAGAAAGTTGCTTAAATTTGCAGGCTCTATCTGAATCACGAAAGAAAAAATTTGGGTTAAGTGTCCCTTTAATATGAGGAGCGTCTACGGCTTCATTCCTTACTTGTGGGAATACTGAACCTGGCCACCAGGAGGAGGCAAAGACACCCCAGCCAAAGGCTTAAATGCCTCCCCCACTTCCCTCATCCCCCAGTCATTCTTTGCCTTTCGTCACAGGAGGATGGCAGAGAAGTGTCAGAAGATACGGAGTAGTTCCTTATGGAGAGTATTTACCCTTCGGAATAGGACTCGAGTTTTAAGTACAGTTTGTGGTTACTCCCTTCATCAGCTGCTGTTATAAAACTTGCCTGTGCTTAACCCTTAACAAGCACATATGCGGAAAGCGAACCGGAGGATACACCAAATGCAGCTCCCTGCAATCTGTGTTCTCTTTCAAAATATTCAAATTTTGTCTAGGAGGCAGAGTTTTTTGACCAGGTCCTCAGTGGTAAAACATAGCTTTTATTTATAAAAAACATTTTAAAAGTAAATTCACAGACCTTGGAGATGTCAAAATAGTACTATGTACTCGATGCTGTTACCTTCGACCCCCAATTCGCATCATTAGATGCGTTTTGTCGTAGATTTATCGATGGTGACATAAATTGGGGGTCGGAGGTAACAGCATCGAGTACATACAGTAGTACTATTTTGACATCTCCAAGGTCTGTGAATTTACTTTTTAAATGTTTTTTTTTTACAAATAAAAGCTATGTTTTACCACTGAGGACCTGGTCACAGGAATCATTTTCTTGTACATGTCAGAGCACTAGCTCACTTAGCGCCATTGAAGCGTGAATCACTGAAAGGCCATACTTATAAAAACTCTGCCTCCTAGACAAAATTTGGAGTTTTAAGTAGTCTTGTCAGCCTCTCAGTGAGAGCATTGACGAATGTTAGAGTCTGGAGATGCAGGGAGAGTCTTTCTGCGAACCCATCCAGACTCGTATTAACAGCTCCTTAAGAAATCAGTGTTGACGAATTTCACTGCCTGCTTTTTTCACTCAAGTCCATGTCAGTAGCGATGCTACAAGACTGTCAAACTTGAGAGGCTGTGTTTCTGTTCCACGGCATTGATTCCGGTAAGATTGTTTCATTTTATACACTTATGATAACGCAAGAAGACAGGGTCACAGTGTTGCTCTATTTATCTGTATGGAATCAAGGGTTAATATCTCAGGAAGGAGATTATTGAACAGGGGGGATTAATCACATAATGTAAATATTGTGTTTATGCTGCGATATGTGTGAGATGAGGCTCAGGCAGATGTTGGAACGGACAGGCTTTACCAGTAGATGCGCAGCCTGTTAGGTTTGGCACGCTTTTAGCTGCAGCAGGGGCGGTCCAGCGTGGTGCTCCATGTGACCGGGTGTGGTCACACTGATCTTCTCCTCTTCCTGATCGTGCGGTTTACCGGAGACGAAGCGGTTTCTCTGTTGGGCCGGGGTCATAGGAGGTGGTGAGTGCCCGAGCCATTAGGGGTATAAGGGTGCCAATTTTCTTTTTCTATTGTCCAATTTATGAGCACAAGCTATGGAGGACTTTGATACGTTAGGTCAGAGGGTACTCCCTCTTTACCGAAATCTAATGCCTGTATATATTGTGAGGAGGCCACGGTATACCTGCCTGCTCAATTATGTTCCATGTGCCTTGATAAAGTAATTATATCAAAGAAAGCTAATATGTTTAGTACTACTGAGCCATCCACCTCTGAGGAGTCTCCGTCCCGTGAGATGCACACCCTACAGTCATCTCCTAATACACATGCATCTTCCTGTAACACTCCTATTCCTCCGTCTGGAGGGGCCCTTTTACCGGCAGACTTTGCTGCGCAGTTACAAACGGCAGTGTCTGCGGCCTTCAGTGCTTTACCTTGCCCTGCTAAGCGTAAGGTCAAATATTGCTATCCTTCCCAGGGTTCATCTACTAGCTTATTGTATTTATCTTATAGATTATCCGCTGATGAAGACACCTCTGATACTTCTGATGCCTCTAAACCTCCAGCGGCGGAGGAACCAGACTTTAGATTTAGGATTGAACACTTACGCTTTCTGCTAAAGGAAGTTTGGCTTCTTTGGAGGTTCCAGAACCTAAATTACCTGAGGAACCTTGTATTCCTAAATTAGATAAAGTCTACAAGGACAGGGCTGTACCACAGACTCTCCCGGTTCCCGTTAAGATGCTAAATATTATTAAGAACGAATGGGAAAGACTTGGCTCCTCTTTCTCCCCTTCTTCTTCTTTTAAGAAATTATTCCCGGTTCGGACTCTCAATTAGAGTTGTGGGGATCCGTCCTAAGGTGGATGGCGCTATCTCCACTCTGACTAAACGCACTACCATCCCGCTTGAAGATAGTTTGTCGTTTAAGGAGCCTATGGATAAGAAGCTGGAAACTCTATTAAGAAAGATGTTTTAAGCATACGGGATATTTGTTTCAACCGGCAGCGGCTGTCGCTGCGGTTGCTGGGAGCAGCTACCTACTGGTGCAAATCCTTATCTGAGTTGATCGAGGTGGAGGGTCCCCTCGACGAGATCCAGGAAAGAATTAAGGCCTTAACGGGTAGCTTTTATTTGTGATGCAAATATGCAGATTATTCGCCTAAATGCAAGGCTTCAGGTTTTTCCATCCTAGCCAGTAGGTCACTCTGGCTGAATTCTTGGTCTGCGGACATGACTTCAAAATCTAGACTTCTTTCCCTCCCATTTAAGGGAAAGATTATTTTTGGTCCAGGCTGGACTCAATCATCTCCACGGTTACTGGGGGCAAAGGTGCCATTTTACAGCAGGATAAGAAGAACAATCCTAAGGGACAAGGTCCTAATTTTTGTTACTTTGGCTTGGATAAATCCCAACGTCAGCAACCCTCTGCAAAGCCTGAGCAGTCCAAGGGAACTTGGAAGCCGATTCAGTCCTGGAATAAATCCAAGCAGAACAAGAAGCCCATTGAGTCAAAGTCGACTGAAGGGGCGGCCCCCGATCTGGATCTGGTAGGGGGCAGACTGTCACTCTTTTCAGAACCTTGGTTTGGGGACATGCAAGACCCCTTGGTCCTGGCGGTCATCGCTCAGGGATACAGGATAGGTTTCAAGTCTCATCCTCACAGGGGGCAGATTCCTCTTCTCAAAACCTTCAAGGCCAGAAAAGAGAGAGGCCTTTCTAGGTTGCGTGAGGGATCTCTCCTCCATGGGGGGTCATTGTGCCGGTACCGCCAGCAGAGAGAGGTCTGGGTTACTACTCAAACCTCTTTGTGGTCCCAAAGAAGGAGGGTACTTTTCAACCGATTTTGGACCTAAAGTGCTTAAACAAATTCCTATCTGTCCCCTCGTTCAAGATGGAGACAATAAGGTCCATTCTGCCCTTAGTTCAGGAAGGACCGTTCATGACCACGATAGAGCTGAAGGATGCATATCTTCACGTCCCTATACACAAGGAACACATCAAGTTCTAAGATTTGCGTTCCTGGACCAGCACTTCCAGTTTATTGCACTTCCGTTTGGTCTAGCTACTGCAACAAGAGTCTTTACAAAGGTTCTGGGGGCTCTGCTCCGCAGTGGCCAGAACCAGAGGTATAGCAGTGGTGCCTTACTTAGACAATATTCTGGTTCAGGCACCATCCTGTCCTCTGGCAGAGGACCACTCGAAAGCCCCATTTTTCTCTTTTTTCGATCTCATGGATGGAAGATAAACTTAGAAAAGTGTTCTCTTATTCCCAGTACCAGGGTGAAATTCTGGGTACGATAATAGGCTCCATATCCGTGAGGATATTTCTTACAGACCAGAGACGTTACAAGCTAACTTCCAATTGTCTTGCCCTCCAGACCTCCTTAAGGCCATCTGTGGCTCGGTGTATGGAGGTAATTGGTCTAATGGTGTCCTGCATGGACATAATTCCTTTTTCAAGATTCCATCTTAGACCTCTTCAACTGTGCATGCTGAGACAGTGGACGGCGATCATTCGGATCTGTCTCAATAGATTTCTTTGGACAACCGGCTGAGAGAATCGCTCTCCTGGTGGCTTTGTCCAGATCACCTGTCCCAAGGGACATCCTTCTTGAGACCATCCTGGGAGACTGTGACTACGGACGCAAGTCTCTCAGGATGGGGAGCTGTTTGGGGTGCCAGGAAGGCATAGGGCCTGTGGAGAATCTCTCCTCCCGATCGACATTTTGGAACTTTGAGTGATCTTCAATGCTCTGAAGGCTTGGCCTCTTCTGGGTTCGTCCCAGTTTATCAGATTCCAATCAGACAAAATAACCTCGGTGGCTGACATCAACCATCGGGGGGGAACGAGGAGCTCCCTAGCAATGAGGGAAGTATCTTGAATTCTGGAATGGACGGAGGCCCACAACTGCTCACTGTCAGTGATCCACATTCCGGGGTGTGGACAACTGGGAAGCGGATTTTCTCAGCAGACAATCCTTTCATCCGGAGGAATGGTCTCTCTATCCTGAGGTGTTTGCGGAGATTTGCAACAGATGGGGGACGCTGGAGATAGATCTCATGGCATCCCGGCTCCATTACAAGCTACCCAGATATGGGTTGCGGTCCAGGGATCCTCAGCCGCAGCTAATAGATGCATTAGCAGTGCTTTGGAGGTTCAGTCTGATCTACATTTTTCAGCCGTTATCACTTCTCCCTCGTGTAGTGGCCCGCATCAAAACAGGAGCAAACATCAGTGATTCTAATTGCTCCATTGTGGCCGTGGAGGATGTGGTTTTCAGATCTGGTGGGAATGTCCTCATCTCCTCCATGGAGGTTACCTTGTCGCAGGGATCTGCTGGTACAAGGTCCTTTTGTTCATCAAAATCTCGATTCTCTGACTGCATGGAGATTGAACTCTTAGTCCTAGCCAAGAGACGTTTCTCGGAGAGAGTTATTGATACTCTCATTCAAGCTCGTAAACCGGTTACTCGCCACATCTATCATAAGGTGTGGAGGACCTACTTATTCTGGTGTGAAGAGCATGGATTCCCTTGGCATAAGGTCATGGTTTCCAGAATTCTTTCATTTCTCCAGGATGGTCTGGAGAAGGGCCTTTCTGCTAGCTCCTTTAAGGGACACATTTCGGCCCTATCTGTTTTACTGCACAAGAGGCTCGCTGAGCTTCCAGATGTCCAGTCTTTTGTTCAGGCTCTGACTAGAATTTGTATGGTTTTTCACTATTCTTAGCTAAAATATATGTGCGACATACATAAGCATATTATCTATTTTTGTGAGACATAATGAGAAGCCCCTTTTGTTGTAATAATAACATTTTGCTCAGTCTAGAGAAATAGGCCTCCCAATCCAGTGTATATTATCTAGGTTCTTCTCCTTCCTTTTGTTCTCTAGTTCTCTTTATCTTGTCTCTCAATACCTTACAATACCTTAGATTACACCTATACTAGTGATCGATGTGTTATGTCAAATTTAATCCATATGCCATCTGCCCTTTGTGTTGCGTGAATTAGTTTACAACGGTCCTCTTAAGTTTATCTGATTATTACACTGTTTTATAATGTAAATTGTAACATAATATGTATATGATGGTCATCTTTCTTTGTCTTCCCCCCTTTTTCATTCATTAAAGGTTAAGCAGGTATAATTTTGCATAGTCAATTGCCCAACCAATAGGGATAGTAGGTGTGTGCTTATATGCCCGCACTGTAAGAATGGCACCCTGTCTATGATTAAGGCTGTCAGGGCCGAAACACGTAAGACGTGCCTGGCTATTCTATGCAGCTATGCAATTTTTAATTCCACGTGGGCCTGTTAATTATGTTTTAAATTTTTACGTTTTAGCTGCTCCGTTTCATTGTTTGTTCTGACTAGAATCAGGCCTGTGTTTAAATCTAGCGCTCCTCTTTGGAGTTTAAATCTGGTTCTTAAGGTTTTGCAGATTGCTCCGTTTGAGCCTATGCATGTATTTGACCATTAAATTACTGTCTTGGAATGTTCTTTTTCTACTGGCTATTGCCTCGGCGCGCAGAGATCTGAGATGGCTGCCTTGCAATGTGAGCCCCCTTACCTAGTATTCCATGCTGATATGGCTGTTCTTCGTACAGGGTTGGGTTTTATCTTCCTAAGGTTGTTTCTGATCGTAACATTAATCAGGAGATTGTGGTTCCTTCCTTGTGTCCTAATCCTTCTTCGAAGGAAGCGGTTTACTTCATAACTTGGATGTGGTTCAAGCCTTGAAGTTCTATCTCCAGGCTATGAAGGAGAGTTTAGACAGACTTCTTCTTTGTTTGTTGTCTATTCTTGAGCGTAAGGGGAAGAAAGCCCTCGTCCACTTCCTTGTCTTTTTGCGTTGCGGAGCATTATTCGCTTAGTGTATGAGACAGCGGGACATAAGCCTCCTCAGAGGATTAAGGCTCATTCAACTAGAGCTGTGGCTTCCTCCTGGGCCTTCAAAAATGAGGCATCTATGGATCAGATTTGTAGGGCGGCTAAACTGGTCCTCCTTACATACCTTTTCAAAATTTTGACGTTTTTGCTTCGGCTGAAGCAGCTTTTGGGAGAAAGGCTTTGCAGGCTGTGGTGCCCTCAGTAATAGGGTCCGCCTCTTTTTTTGCCCTCCATTTCATTCAGTGTCCTCTAGAGCTTGGGTATATGTTTCCCACAAGTAAGGAATGAAGCTGTGGACTCTCCTCATATTAAGAAGAGCCAGCCTCAGAGAAGGGCCGAGCAAACAATAGTATGGAGCACAGCCCAGCCCAATTCTAATTGTATATGGAAAAGAACGTTGGGTGCTTCACTGTATAGTGCATATGCTAGTCCCCTGAGAGCACCATTTAAAACCCCTGTAAAGCGCACACTAGGGGATCCAGCAAATAATTAATAAGTAAAATGCCATGAACACAGACAAGCTTTTATTCAGCTCAGTTTTTTGTTCAAACTTCGGTTGATGTCTCAATTGCGCAGATAGCTAATAACAAGGTAGACAGTGCGACTCCATAAAAAAGAATATCTTTACATGTGTATAGGAAAGTTTATATAGGGTAGTGGTAAGGGAAGTATAAAATCAATGGATACAAAAAAAACTCACAAAAGGAGACACTGCTGTAAAATTAAATCCCCACCTAATAACATGATGATTTTCATTTAAAAATATATTTTTTGGGGGGTAAACTGTTCCCTTTAAGAAGCAGAAACTGCTTCTTTAGAGTCTCCATCACATCAGAGGTGGCGATATAAATCACCTTAACTAGTCCCTTCTTTAATGGAGATTGACATGCCCTGCTCTGGCACAAATGGTAGCACAAGAACAGGGGGCGGCTTTGCACACAACAGATGTTGTGCAATGGTAAATTTTGGCATGTAATGCTGCCTCTCAAGTGGCGATTGTAGGTGGACAGGTTCTCTCTACTTGAGTCCGCCTGCAATCTTGATACATCTTTAATCTTAGTATTTATGGATATTTCAACATAAATTTTATATATTTTTCTTTTATAAGGATTTTAACTAAAAAAGGGACAATAAAATAAAAAATAAAGGGACAAACTTGTTTTATATATATTTATAGTATGAATTAGCATATTGTATCAGCAAATTCAACCCTACACAAAAGATTCTGCGCTGAAAGTGTGTGTGTGTGTTGTAGCATTTGTGTGCATGTAGGCATGTGTGAAGTGTTGAATGTACCCGTGTGTGTGATGTGTGTATGTGTGTTTAGTTTTTGTGCGCGCAGTGCATGTGTGTGTGTGTAGTGTTTCTGTGTTTGTGTGTGTGTATGCATGTGTGTTTAGTATTAGTGGGTGCAGTGTTTGAGAGCGCAGTGCAAGTGTGTGTGCGCCTTTGTGCTATTGTTTGTATATGTGTGTGCTTTTGTGTGTAGTGCTTCTCTGTGTGTGTGTTTTGCACATGTCTAAAGTGTGTAGTATTTCTGTTGTGTGCAGTGTTTGTACATGTGTGCGTGTGTAGTGTGTTGTTTGCATGTGTTATAGTTTGTACATGTGTGTGCTTTAGTGTGTAGTGCTTCTCTGTGTGTGTGTTTTTGCACTTGTCTAAAGTGTGTAGTATTTCTGTGTGTGCAGTGTTTGTACATGTGTGTCTTGTTTGTATATGTGTGTGTAAGTGTAGTAATTTCTGTGTGTGCAGTGTTTGTACATGTGTGCGTGTGTAAGTGTGTGTATGTTTGTATATGTGTGTTTTTAAGTGTAGTATTTCTGTGGTGTGCAGTGTTTGTACTAGTGTGCGTGTGTAGTGTGTGTTTGCATGTGTATTGCTTTGTATATGTGTGTGTAAGTGTAGTATTTCTGCTGTGTTGCACACTATTTCTATTCATTTGCAGACGACACAGTTACTTGCAAACAAATGTGCAATAAAAAAAAAGTTCAGAACTCTTTATTACTGCAATAACATAACCCTTAAAGGACAGTCAAGTCCAAAAAACACTTTCATGTTTCAAATAGGGCATGTAATTTTATAACAACTTTCCAATTTACTTTTATCGCCAATTTTGCTTCTGTTCTCTTTGTATTCTAAGTTGAAAGCTAAACCTAGGAAGGCTCATATGATAATTTCTAAGTCCTTGAGAGCCCACCTCTTATTACATGCTTTTTTATTTGTTTTCACAACAGGGGAGAGCTAGTTCATGTCAGCCATGTAGATAACATTGTGATCCTGCCCCGTGACTTGTAGCAGACACTGCACCTAATGGCTAAAATGCAAGTCAATAGATAATAACTAAAAAGTCATGTGATTAGGGGGCTGTCAGAAGATGCTTAGATACAAGTTATCACAGAGGTTAAAAAGTATATTAATAGTAACAGTGTTGGTTATGCCAAAACTGGGGAGATGGGTAATAAAAGGATTTATCTATCTTTTTAAAACAAACAAACAATCTGGTGTTGACTGTCCCTTTCTTAAATAATGTATTATATAATGTTATAGTAGTTTCCATTTTCTTCTATTAGATTAATCTCCCTCACTGGTTACCCTTTAATTTATTAATCCTGATACCACTGAATGTTTTTGAACAATTGTTTTTACCATCCCCACCCTCTCTCAGAGGAGCGACAAACTACTGAGAACACACAAGATAAGAGACTTACAATAGTTCCATCCACACTGCCACACCCAGTTCTAGTCCAGCCCTGGAGTCTGCTCACATTTACTGACATGAGCTACAATACTACACAAAGTATAACAAATAGTGTCAGTATAGAGAGTATTCTGTGAGCAGTAATCCCAGCACCAGATAAGAATAGATTCATTAGACCTGCAGCAAATGTAAATGGTGTGAGTTTACAAGATAAAATGTTACAATAACTTCTCAGATGTACTCAGGTTTACAAATGTTCAGGGTTTCAGGCTCCACACAACTGGTGTAATAACCATCACCATATCTTGTGCTGTAGGACATGAAACTATAGGGGCAGGGTCCAGGGATGCTAAAATGTACATGTGAATAAAGAAAAAGGGAAGTAACTTAAAGAGACAAAATATAACAATATGTACTTTAATTACTTTACCTGCAAATTTATACTGTAGTGCCCGCCGTTAACCCTTTCTTTTAAGTTACCAAATTGTACAGCTCTAACTCCCTCCACACATGTCCTATGACTGTATCTATATCTACCATTGATTTGGTAGAATGCAGAAGTACAGTCATTATCTGCTGGAGCATGCATAGAAGCAAATAAACTGCTGTGAAATACAATGCCTGTGTTTCTGATGCTAAACACTGATAAGGGGGTGTGGATCAGACTACTCTCAGTAAGAAGTTTGAATTTGTTATGTTTGCATTGCTGTTCCTTGTAAACACCTTGTAATTACATGACATGTCTGTTGTTTTGCTGTAGTATAGTATATCAGCCAAGTCTAAATGTTTTAAAAACAAATTAACATTCTTTTAATTAAATTGTTTATTAGTAGCAAAACTCCACCCACTATTTGGAGGAGCCAACCTGGGCTTTAGTCTGAAGATAACAAGGCTAGCCACGGTCATAATGCTACTCTGTTTTGCAGTTGCTATCTGAAAAAGCCAATTAGGGAAAGATATGTAACAGGGTTATCCTTAAGAAATCAACAGGGTGCATTTTAAAGGGACATTATACACTCATTTTTTCTTTGCATAAAAGTTTTGTAGATGATCTATTTTTATAGCCTATTAAGTTGTTGTTTTTAAAAAATGGATAGTTTTGCTTTTTTTTTTAAATAACATTGCTCTGATTTTCAGACTCCTAACCAAGCCCCAAAGTTTTATGTGAATACTGTCAGCTACCTTCTCCAGCTTGCTCCTGTTTGTGTAAAGGGTCTTTTCATATGCAAAAGAAGGGGGAGGGGGGGAGTGTCTTATTTGCCACTTGCAGTGGGCTTTTCAACTACCTTTTCAACAGAGCTAAACTGACAGCTTCTAAGTAAGGCCTAGATTTAGAGTTTGGCGGTAGCCGTGAAAACCAGCATTAGAGGCTCCTAACGCTGGTTTTAGGCTACCTCGGGTATTTGGAGTCACTCAAAAAAGGGTCTAACGCTCACTTTTCAGCCGCGACTTTTCCATACCGCAGATCCCCTTACGTAAATTGCGTATCCTATCTTTTCAATGGGATTTTTCTAACTCCGGTATTTAGAGTCGTGTCTGAAGTGAGCGTTAGACATCTAACGACAAAACTCCAGCCGCAGGAAAAAAGTCAGTAGTTAAGAGCTTTCTGGGCTAACGCCGGTTCCTAAAGCTCTTAACTACTGTACTCTAAAGTACGCTAACACCCATAAACTACCTATGTACCCCTAAACCGAGGTCCCCCCACATCGCCGCAACTCGATTAAATTTTTTTAACCCCTAATCTGCCGACCGCCACCTACGTTATCCTTATGTACCCCTAATCTGCTGCCCCTAACACCGCCGACCCCTATATTATATTTATTAACCCCTAACCTGCCCCACACAACGTCGCCGCCACCTACCTACAAAAATTAACCCCTAATCTGCCGACCGCAAAGAGCCGCCATCTACATTATAGCTATGTACCCCTAATCTGCTGCCCCCCACAACGTCGCCGCCAGCTACCTACACTTATTAACCCCTAATCTGCCATCCGCACGCCGCCGCCAGCTACATTATCCCTATGTACCCCTAATCTGCTTCCCTAACATCGCCGACCCCTATATTATATTTATTAACCCCTAACCTGCCCCCCACAACGTCGCCGCCACCTACCTACAATAATTAACCCCTAATCTGCCGACCGCAAAGAGCCGCCATCTACATTATAGCTATGTACCCCTAATCTGCTGCCCCTAACACCGCCGACCCCTATATTATATTTATTAACCTCTAACCTGCCCTCCCTAACATCGCCGACACCTAACTTCAATTATTAACCCCTAATCTGCCGACCGAATCTCGCCTATTCTAATAAATGTATTAACCCCTAAAGCTAAGTCTAACCCTAACACTAACAGCCCCCTAAATTAAATATAATTTTAATCTAACGAAATTAATTAACTCTTATTAAATAAATTATTCCTATTTAAAGCTAAATACATTACCTGTAAAATAAATCCTAATATAGCTACAACATAAATTATAATTATATTATAGCTATTTTAGGATTAATATTCTATTTTACAGGTAACTTTTTGTATTTATTTTAACCAGGTACAATAGCTATTAAATAGTTAAGAACTATTTAATAGCTAAATAGTTAAAATAATTACAAATTTACCTATAAAATAAATCCTTAACCTAAGTTACAAATAAACCTAACACTACACTATCAATAATTAATTAAATAAAATACCTACAATTGCCTACAATTAAATCTAACACTACACTATCAATAAATAAATTAAATACAATACCTACAAATAACTACAATGAAATAAACTAACTAAAGTACAAAAAATAAAAAAGAACTAAGTTACAAAAATAAAAAAAATATTACAACCTATAGAAAAAATATTACAACAATTTTAAACTAATTACACCTACTCTAAGCCCCCTAATAAAATAACAAAGCCCCCCAAAATAAAAAAATGCCCTACCCTATTCTAAATTACTAAAGTTCAAAGCTCTTTTACCTTACCAGCCCTGAACAGGGCCCTTTGCGGGGCATGCCCCAACAAGTTCAGCTCTTTTGCCTGTAAAAAAAAAATACAATACCCCCCCCAACATTACAACCCACCACCCCACATACCCCTAATCTAACCCAAACCCCCCTTAAATAAACCTAACACTAAGCCCCTGAAGATCATCCTACCTTGTCATTCACCATACCAGGTTCACCGATCCGTCCTGGCTCCAAAATCTTCATCAACCCAAGCGGGGGCTGGCGATCCATCTTCCGGCGGCTGAAGAGGTCCAGAAGAAGGCTCCAAAGTCTTCATCCTATCCGGGAAGAAGAGTAGATCTGGACCGGCAACTATCATCTTCCAAGCGGCATCTTCTATCTTCATCCGATGAGGACCGGCTCCATCCTGAAGACCTCCACCGCGGACCCATCTTCATCCGGCGACGTCCAACTGAAGAATGACGGTTCCTTTAAGGGACATCATCCAAGATGGCGTCCCTCGAATTCCGATTGGCTGATAGGATTCTATCAGCCAATCGGAATTAAGGTAGGAATATTCTGATTGGCTGATGGAATCAGCCAATCAGAATCAAGATCAATCCGATTGGCTGATCCAATCAGCCAATCAGATTGAGCTCGCATTCTATTGGCTGATCGGAACATCAGCCAATCGGAATTCGAGGGACGCCATCTTGGATGACGTCCCTTAAAGGAACCGTCATTCTTCAGTTGGACGTCGCCGGATGAAGATGGGTCCGCGGTGGAGGTCTTCAGGATGGAGCCGGTCCTCATCGGATGAAGATAGAAGATGCCGCTTGGAAGAAGATGGTTGCCGGTCCGGATCTACTCTTCTTCCTGGATAGGATGAAGACTTTGGACCCTCTTCTGGACTTCTTCAGTGGATGTCTAGCCCCCGCTTGGGTTGGATGAAGATATCGGAGCCAGGACGGATCGGTGTGATACCCGGTGAGGTGAAGACAAGGTAGGATGATCTTCAGGGGCTTAGTGTTAGGTTTATTTAAGGGGGGTTTGGGTTAGATTAGGGGTATGTGGGTGGTGGGTTGTAATGTTGGGGGGGGGTATTGTATGTTTTTTTTACAGGCAAAAGAGCTGAACTTCTTGGGGCATGCCCCGCAAAGGGCCCTGTTCAGGGCTGGTAAGGTAAAAGAGCTTTGAACTTTAGTAATTTAGAATAGGGTAGGGCATTTTTTATTTTGGGGGGCTTTGTTATTTTATTAGGGGGCTTAGAGTAGGTGTAATTAGTTTAAAATTGTTGTAAGATTTTCCTTATGTTTGTAAATATTTTGTTATGTTTTGTAACTTAGTTCTTTTTTATTTTTTGTACTTTAGTTAGTTTATTTCATTGTAGTTATTTGTAGATATTGTATTTAATTAATTTATTGATAGTGTAGTGTTAGGTTTAATTGTAGGTAATTGTAGATATTTTATTTAATTAATTTAATGATAGTGTAGTGTTAGGTTTAATTGTAACTTAGGTTAGGATTTATTTTACAGGTAATTTTGTAATTTTAACTATTTTAGCTATTAAATAGTTCTTAACTATTTAATAGCTATTGTACCTGGTTAAAATAATTACAAAGTTACCTGTAAAATAAATATTAATCCTAAAATAGCTATAATATAATTATAATTTATAGTGTAGCTATATTAGGATTTATTTTACAGGTAAGTATTTAGCTTTAAATAGGAATAATTTATTTAATAAGAGATAATTAATTTCGTTAGATGTAAATTATATTTAATTTAGGGGGGTGTTAGTGTTAGGGTTAGACTTAGCTTTAGGGGTTAATACATTTATTAGAATAGCGGTGAGCTCCAGTCGGCAGATTAGGGGTTAATAATTGAAGTTAGGTGTCGGCGATGTTAGGGAGGGCAGATTAGGGGTTAATACTATTTATTATAGGGTTAGTGAGGCGGATTAGGGGTTAATAACTTTATTATAGTAGCGCTCAGGTCCGGTCGGCAGATTAGGGGTTAATAAGTGTAGGCAGGTGGAGGCGACGTTGTGGGGGGCAGATTAGGGGTTAATAAATATAATATCGGGGTCGGCGATGTTAGGGCAGCAGATTAGGGGTACATAGGGATAATGTAAGTAGCGGCGGTTTACGAAGCGGCAGATTAGGGGTTAATAATAATATGCAGGGGTCAGCAATAGCGGGGGCGGCAGATTAGGGGTTAATAAGTCGAGGGGCATTGTTCACGAGGTCATAGTACCTCACTGCTTTTAGCCGCTCGCTCGCTAATATACTTTCTAATACTTATTGAATATATGCGTGTGTGAAATTGGAGCAGACTAACAGTAATACAGTCTCCGATATAGTAGAGACTTTTGTAGATCAAGATATGAACGTTTGAGTGTTATTAGCTAGAAGTAATATTAATTTCAGCCTCCGCTATAGAAGAGGCTTACTTCAGCCAGGGGTTATGAGAGTTTCCTTACTTTGCTAAATTTGTATAACTGATATTCAACAATACATTAACCCATATATGTTTGGCAACTAAGGTGGCAACTTGATATTTGTGCTAGGCTCACGTTAATATCAAAACTAAAGGAATAGGTTAACCAAAATCTATGATACTAATATATAGGTTATAAAACCTGTGGTATATTACCTAAATACCTATATATACATGTTATGGTAACCTGGTATTAACCAAAGTTACAACAACAGTGCAGCCTAGCATATATATGTTTTGTAACTGGGAGACATTAGATATTGATTTATATTTTCAGCTGTGCTAATATGTATCAAAATATACAAATGTAACCATTAGTGAGCACGCACATACCAGTTAAACCATTGAGAATATTGGGTCACAAAATATCGCTTAGGTCAGACCTAAAATATATTTTCTCTCTGAGCAACATTGCTGAAAGCTCCCAGTCATATTGCAATTTATTTAATCGATCTCTGAGATAATCGAATACTATTTGGTGTCCACCATTTTTTGCACATAGCATCTATATTATCTCTGAACAACATTGCTGAATTCAAGCCTTCAGTTATATTGCAATACAATCAATTCATCTTAGTGATATTAAGCGCTACCCTGTGCTCCCCATAAGTGCACAAATTACTGAACCTTATGACACCCTGAGTGCTAAAAATTGAATAAGCTACATATATATATCTTAGCTATATTCCTTGTACACAACATCCAAAGGTCCACCATTTACTGTAGAACAGTTATTCTGCACATTACAATTTTTAGGAATCTTTCAACATTTGCTCATATTAGATATCCTTAAGAATTCTACTTGCAGAGATTACTATTTAAATACTATTTCTATTTCACACGCCATACACTGCATTCTCTTTAATTAAGAAACGAGCTTGAGCTATTTTTAACCAGTGTATGTGTGAATGTTTGTCTGAGTCCTGCTGGACTTTATCCTTTGTCTCTTAATAAAGATTTTGTCAGTATGAATGGTTTTCTGAGACAATTTTAACTTCATTCTAAGTTCAAAATTGGATATATGGGGTTCTAGTTACTCCCTGACATAGAGCATTGCTCTTTTCCATGAATTACTATCTTGTGCTGATAATCTAAACCAGTGGGTTGTTTAAAATATATGCTTAGAGCCTGACAGGCCTATCCCCTTTCTTGCAAGATTTCCTCTTGTCTTTGCAATTAATGGTACATCCATATGTATCTTTCCTGTCTCTCTCTTAAAATTATAGGGCTAATATACTTATAAGTCTTTATCATATAATTTCTCCCTACAATTTTTTATCTAGTCTTAACCCACTAGCCCTCAGCCCCCCTTTTTCTACGTAATTAGGGGTTAATAAGTGTAAGGTTAGGGGTGTTTAGACTCGGGGTACATGTTAGAGTGTTAGGTGCAGACGTAGGAAGTGTTTCCGCATAGCAAACAATGGGGCTGTGTTAGGAGCTGAAAGCGGCTTTTTTGCAGGTGTTAGGTTTTTTTTCAGCTCAAACAGCCCCATTGTTTCCTATGGGGGAATCGCGCACGAGCACATTTTTGAGGCTGGCCGCTTCCGTAAGCAACTCTGGTATCGAGAGTTGAATCTGCGTTAAATATGCTCTACGCTCCTTTTTTGGAGCCTAATGCAGCCTTTCTGTGGACTCTCAATACCAGAGTTATTTTTATGGTGCGGCCAGAAAAAAGCCAGCGTTAGCTACGCGGGTCCTTACCGACAAAACTCTAAATCTAGCCGTAAGTTTTTAAACAGTATTATACTGGATTTTAATATCAGTATCTGTGCATCTTATTCTTTATAGTAGTGTCTATTACATGCAGTTATATGAAAATGAGTGTATACTGTCCCTTTAAGTTCTGAGAATTTGAAAATTGTAAATTTTCAGAGCTAAATTACATAAAAAGGAGAAAAATTAAAGTATATTACAAAGATGTTTCATTAGGCTTAACTAAACATCTTATATAATAATATCATAGTGTTTACTGTCCGTTTAACCCTCACAAAATTAACACATAGTTAAAGTACTGTTTGGGAGCCATAACATATTTCAGCACAAAGCAGGACATTGCCAGTGATTGCTCACACTTTTGTATGCTGCTGCTGATTGACCTAGGGAAGTAGCATTGGTCTGGCTTCTTAAAGGGACATTAAACCCCCAAAAAATGTTCTTTCAGATAGAGCATACAATTTTAAATCTCTTTCCAATTTACTTCTATTATAAAATGTACTTCATTCCCTTGATAACCTTTGTTAAAGGATCAGCAATGCACAACTGTGAGCTAGCTGACTACATATGGTGAGCCAATAACAAGAGACATATGTGTGCAGCAACCAATACGCATCTAGTTACCAGTAATGTGTTGCTGCTACTGAGCATACCTAAGTATGTGTTTCAACAAAGGATATCAAGAGAATGAAACAAATTGGACCATAGAAGTAAAGGGGGAAATTGTATAAAAATATGAAAGAAACATTTTGACTTTACTATCCCTTTAACAAAGACTTGAATGCCGGTTTCTCGCTTTTAAAGGTCAACAGTAGGGTTACTTTAATGCAATGCATTGCATGAATTGCTAGCAAATTTAAAGTTGACTGTCTCTCTATGGTGATATCACCATTGAACAGCCAGACTATGTCATGGAATCACTGAATGTGGAACCTGTTGATGAAGATATGACGGAAGATAACTAACGGTAAGTTAGCAGGGTGCTTTTATTTTATGTAGGGTGAGGCTTTATTTTTACGTATTTTTTAATTTGATGTTTAAAAAAGGTTTCTTACTTGGGATAATGGACTTGATTGAGATGAGGGTATCTTATAGTGGGGGTTCATTAAAGGAGGGAATTTTTTGGGGGGATCTTAGACATAGTAACACATAAGGAGTTAAAGGGACATAAAACCCATTTAAAAATATTGCATTTATGAATAAAAGAAATACAAACTTTAGGATGCTTCATATGGATATATTATCAATCTTACCAATTTTGTAGTGATTTGTTTATTTATAATTTCTAGTCTTTACACTCCCTCTGTGTGGCTCATTATACAAAGCCAACCATGGAGGTCTTTACATATAGGGGGGTAGTTATCAAGCCGTCAACCTCAAATACGCTGGAATTCCGCAGCGTATTTGTGGCGAGGCTGATTCGCCTTAGTTATCAAAGGCTCGAGACCGGCAAAAGTAGAATTTTGTGACGTAAGCTTCGATCCGCCGGACTCAGTCCAACACAGATCGATTCTTACGTCACTCCAGACGTTCTGCACACAAGTGCGGCACATTCTCACTACTTTTGCTAGTTATCAAATGACTAGCAGGTACGCTCGGCACTTTTACGGCCCAGCGTACCTGGTTTTCAAACCGCCACCCCTGGAGGCGGCGGATCCCATAGGAATCAATGGGAGTCTGACCATAGCGAAAGTACAAGTTCGCTGCTGCCAGACATCCCATTGATTTCTATGGGAGCTGTCTGCACCTAACACCCTAACATGTACCCCGAGTCTAAACACCACTAATCTGTCCCCCCTACACTGCCGCAACTAAATAAAGTTATTACCCCATAAACCGCCGCTCCCGGAGCCCACCGCAAGCTACTCTATACATATTAACCCCTAAACTGCCGCTCCCGGAGCCCACCCCAACTATAATAAATGTATTAACCCCTAAACCGCCGCTCCCTGAACCCGCCGCAACCTATATTAAATGTATTAACCCCTATCCTGCCCCCCCTACACCGTCGCCACCTATAATAAATGTATTAACCCCTAATCTGCCCCCCCTACACAGTCGCCACCTAAAATAAATTTATTAACCCCTATCCTGCCCCCCACTACGCCGCGCCACTGTAATAAAATTATTAACCCCTAAACCTAAGTCTAACCCTAACCCTAACGCCTCCCTAACTTAAATATTAATTAAATAAATCTAAATAATATTTTTATTATTAACTAAATTAATCCTATTTAAAACTAAATACTTACCTTTAAAATAAACCCTAATATAGCTACAATATAAATAATAATTATATTCTAGCTATCTTAGGATTTATTTTTATTTTACAGGCAACTTTCAATTTATTTTAACTAGGTACAATAGCTATTAAATAGTTATTAACTATTTAATAGCTTACCTAGCTAAAATAAACTGAAATTTACCTGTAAAATAAATCCTAACCTAAGTTATAATTACACCTAACACTACACTATACTTTAATAAATTATTCCTATTTAAAACTAAATACTTACCTGTAAAATAAACCCTAATATAGCTACAATATAAATAATAATTATATTGTAGCTATCTTAGGATTTATATTTATTTTACAGGTAACTTTGTATTTATTTTAGCTAGTTAGAATAGTTATTAAATAGTTATTAACTATTTAATAACTACCTAGCTAAAAGAAATACAAAATTACCTGTAAAATAAATCCTAACCTAAGTTATAATTAAACCTAATACTACACTATCATTAAATTAATTAAATAAACTACCTACAAATAACTACAATTAAATACAATTACATAAACTAACTAAAGTACAAAAAATAAAAAAAGCTAAGTTACAAAAAATAAAAAAATAAGTTACAAACATTTTACAAATATTACAACAATTTTAAGCTACTTACACCTAATCTAAGCCCCCTAATAAAATAACAAACCCCCCCAAAATAAAAAAATGCCCTACCCTATTCTAAATTAAATAAAGTTCAAAGCTCTTTTACCTTACCAGCCCTTAAAAGGGCCTTTTGTGGGGGCATGCCCCAAAGTTCAGCTCTTTTGCCTGTAAAAGAAAAATACAACCCCCCCCAACATTAAAACCCACCACCCACATACCCTTAATCTAACCTAAACCCCCCTTAAAATAACCTAACACTAATCCCCTGAAGATCATCCTACCTTTAGTTGTCTTCACTCAGCCGAGCCACCGATGGAACTGAAGAGGACATCCGGACCGGCAGAAGTTATCCTCCAAGGGGCGCTGAAGAAATCTTCTATCCGATGAAGTGATTCTCCAAGCGGAGCTGAAGAAATCTTCCATCCGGGCGAGGCCATCTTCCAAGAGGCGCTGAAGAAGTCTTCTATCCGGGCGAGGTCATCGTCGAAGCCGGGTCTTGAATGTTCATCCCGCCGACGCGGAACATCCTCCTTTCCCGACGAACTACCGACGAATGAAGGCTCCTTTAAGGGACTGTTCCGATCAGCCAATAGAATGCGAGCTCAATCTGATTGGCTGATTGGATCAGCCAATCGGATTGAACTTGAATCTGATTGGCTGATTCCATCAGCCAATCATATTTTTCCTACCTTAAGTCCGATTGGCTGATAGAATCCTATCAGCCAATCGGAATTGAAGGGACTCCATCTTGGATGACGTCCCTTAAAGGAGCCTTCATTCGTCGGTAGTTCGTCGGGAAAGGAGGATGTTCCGCGTCGGCGGGATGAACATTCAAGACCCGGCTTCGACGATGACCTCGCCCGGATAGAAGACTTCTTCAGCGCCTCTTGGAAGATGGCCTCGCCCGGATGGAAGATTTCTTCAGCGCCGCTTGGAGAATCACTTCATCGGATGGAAGATTTCTTCAGCGCCCCTTGGAGGATAACTTCTGCCGGTCCGGATGTCCTCTTCAGTTCCATCGGTGGCTTGGCTGAGTGAAGACAACTAAAGAGGTAGGATGATCTTCAGGGGATTAGTGTTAGGTTATTTTAAGGGGGGTTTGGGTTAGATTAGGGGTATGTGGGTGGTGGGTTTTAATGTTGGGGGGGTTGTATTTTTCTTTTACAGGCAAAAGAGCTGAACTTTGGGGCATGCCCCCACAAAAGGCCCTTTTAAGGGCTGGTAAGGTAAAAGAGCTTTGAACTTTATTTAATTTAGAATAGGGTAGGGCATTTTTTTATTTTGGGGGTTTGTTATTTTATTAGGGGCTTAGATTAGGTGTAAGTAGCTTAAAATTGTTGTAATATTTGTAAAATGTTTGTAACTTATATTTTTATTTTTTGTAACTTAGCTTTTTTTATTTTTTGTACTTTAGTTAGTTTATGTAATTGTATTTAATTGTAGTTATTTGTAGGTAGTTTATTTAATTAATTTAATGATAGTGTAGTATTAGGTTTAATTGTAACTTAGGTTAGGATTTATTTTACAGGTAATTTTGTATTTCTTTTAGCTAGGTAGTTATTAAATAGTTAATAACTATTTAATAACTATTCTAACTAGCTAAATTAAATACAAAGTTACCTGTAAAATAAATATAAATCCTAAGATAGCTACAATATAATTATTATTTATATTGTAGCTATATTAGGGTTTATTTTACAGGTAAGTATTTAGTTTTAAATAGGAATAATTTATTAAAGTATAGTGTAGTGTTAGGTGTAATTATAACTTAGGTTAGGATTTATTTTACAGGTAAATTTCAGTTTATTTTAGCTAGGTAAGCTATTAAATAGTTAATAACTGGGGGGCGGGGCCAACCGCCAAAGAGATCAGTCGCATCTGAACAGAGCTCCAGGATTATGGATTAAAGAAGTGGAAATATCCCTGTACCATAATCCTACTACTACATCTAAGAGCTCATGAGCACTCGTTTAAGCACGCAGTGAGGAGTACAATCATCTGCAGAGGATATATATGCAGCTTTAACCTTGCGACTTTGCTGGGTTGTAAGCGCAGCCATTTTCTCTCCAGGCCCTCCCACAGAAGCATAGGCTGACGGCGGATTCAATGACCTACAATATGTTCCCTCTGTGGATGCCATAGCCATCATTATTCCTTATCTCTATGGGCTAACCTATAAACCCGGTGTTATAACTGACAGCCTGTTGTGACCGGCTTTTATCGCAGTGTGGTCTACAAGATGGACGCCATCAGCATGCTTGGGGAATTAGCTTGCATGCTAGCAAAGCACCACGCTGCCTTTGAGGAGACCTTATGCATTGCTCTCGACACAAGCGACATCTGTGTGCCTCAGCTGTTTACACAGCCGACTCCCGGTACGGAGGGTAGCGCTTTGGAACCCTGGTGTCAGGGTGAGGACGTTTCATACAGTGAGGCTCCATTATCTACAAAGGCGGTAAGAGACTTTCATCTGAGGCCTGACGCCTGTGGAACACGGCTCGGTTCACAGATCCTTTGCGACTGCACGCAGGACTTGCTGACCTCCATATTGATGTCTGTGAGAAGTGCGCTTTTTGAGGGCGCTAATTACCATCTGGTCTGCCGTGATATTAACCCCACAGAACTTGGAACAAAGTCAGTATTAGAAGAAATTTCCCCCCTGCGACAACATCTTTGTCTTATGACTTTTCTGGCACCTAAAGGGAATCTGCTTCCCAAGTCCACTGCAAAGTTATGGAAAGCAGGCATAGGTTAGCAAATAGTATGCCCCACTGCCTACTAACTGTTGATTAATACTCTGGACATACTGCCAT
>NW_026511972.1:0-32099 GCF_027579735.1 Bombina bombina
ACAGATGGCTTTAGGGTGGAATAGACTGATTGATCCCATTAGTATCGATATAAGTTTTATTCAAAAATCTATCACTAAAGTATATCATGCCACACTCTCAGCAAACTGGAGGGAGGCACATGTCAAGATGCTGCATAGAGCATATTTCACCCCAGAAAAGGGCCAAAAATTGCACAATGTAAATTTTAACAAATGTCCAAAATGTGCCTTACCCGCTGCTGATTTAAAACATATGATATGGAGCTGCCCGAAAATCAGGCAATTCTGGCATAAAATCGAGTACTGGTTTAGTAATATACTGAAGGTCTCCCCCCTGGATCTCTCACTCTTGCAAGTTGTATTTTGCATTAAACAACATGTAGAGCAACACCCCCAGGAAAAATTAGTAATCCTCTCAATACTAGCAGTCAGATATTTAATTATTAAATGTTGGAAAAAACACAGGGCTCCTGCACTTTTAGAAGTAAAAAACTGCCTTAAAAAACAATGCATGCTAGAGCAAAGAGACACTGATATAAACAGTGAGGAAGATATAAGAACATTTTTTAAGAAATGGTCAGTTTTCATCAAAAGTTTTTCAGAAAATGAGATAGAACACATGATTTTTCCATTTAGAAATTCCGAACTAGTACAGTTAGATCTTTGGTAGGTGGGGGGAGCTGGAGGAGAGGGAGGAGATCCTTTTTTCTTTTCCCCTTTTCTTTTTTTTTTTTTTTTTTGTTGTTTTTCTTTTTTTTTTTTTGTTTTTGTTTTTGTGTTTTGTTTTGTTTTATTGTTTTTTGTTTTTTGTCCCCCCCCCCCCCTTGTTGGTTAAGAGAGTTAAGACCTTCCAATAGGAAATAGGAAGGGATGGCTATATAAAAAGGAAAATTCGTAAATTGATATATGGTTTACAAATGAGACGCCTACAGAAATGCTAACAAATACAGTTTTCATTCCTTTATTTTTCTTCTTCTTTCTCGAGTAATTTATTGCTTAACTGATAAATAAAAGATATAAAAGCAAGAGGATTCAGGCAACAGGTTATGAGAATATTTGGGTAATTGAGAACAACCAAAGATTGTATTTTGTATTGAATTAAGTTACAATATTTATGTCTCAACTATCACTTAGTATGTATAAGAAAAATCTTTATTTTTTTTTTTTTTTATTATCCTTTGTTCTTCGTATAACTAATGATTGTGACATTGAACAATTTCTGAATTTTTATCCTCTTTGTATTCGACTGCATGTTGTATTCCTGAATCCTCTTTAATAAAAAGATATATATAAAAAAAAAAAAAATTGTATGTTCTATCTGAATCATAAAATACAATTTTGGGGTTTACTATCCCTTTATGTCAGTGGTCCTTCTCAAGTAGCAGAGCGTGTAAAAGAGTTTTGGGAATTCATAGTTCCTGAAGGAGCTTGGAACTCAGTAATAGGGACTTGTTATAAAGGTTTTAAGCACCACATGCATGGTTAGTTTTTTTCAAAGTTTAAGGTGAGTAAGATGAATTTGCTTGGTTGTTGGGGTGCAGGTGATTCAAATTCTGTAATAGTAAACTTGCTTCGGTGGTAATTGTTGGAAGTATTGGGTTGTCTTCTGCTGCAGTTTACTGTAATGTATCTGCTTTAGTTTTCCATTTCTAGTTAACCTTTTCCTCTCACCTTTTAGGGAAAACAAAGGACTGCCAAGGGCTTTACCATAGAGATACATACATATACATGTCATGTGTGTATATATATATATATATATATATATATTTATATGTGTGTACATATGTGTTTATTTATTTATATGTATAAAAATATGTATTTATGTAGAACATTTTCTTCTATGTGAAGATCATTGGAATGTAAAATATTCATATTTCATGTCGGGTTAGCAAACTTGAAAAAATGCAATCAGGTTCGCGTGCATGTAAGGGTGTTTTTGCCACTTTTCGCAATCTATTGAAGTCTACTTTCAGGTTATAATATTTGGACAACCCAACACGCGCAAAAAGTCTAGGGGGGTTAACGCATAAGCCGGATCGCAAACTACTAATCTAACCCTTGTTCATTCAATCATTGTTTAATGTTGTCATTATTATATCTTTATCTATTCAAAGTTATTGAAGAGACTCGATGTGCATGATAAATGCATCATTCCAAATCAGACTCTTGAATAATGTTTTTCTTGCTCATTGCAATATTTGAAATCAGTAAACAGTATTCATAAAATCTTATAGCTCCCATTATCTATGGTAATCAAAAAATATATACAGTCTAAAAAATAACTAAAAATGTATTCATGGTCATATTAAGCAATCTCCCAGTTTTAAACTTAACAAGTAAATAAAAATATGAATTTGCCTTATTGGTAGATTTTTGTTGTTGTTAGTACCTGTTGCTATGTTTATAAATGTAATATCATCTAGTTCATTCCTATAGTACATCCACAGATTGTTTAGATGGGGAAAAAACTTAATTGACTGTATAGATGGCATATTTCTATGCCTTCAAATGAGATAAAAGGAGGTTATGTTGCACAGTTCATTACCAAAGAATCTGTAATTGTAGATCGAGTAGATAAATATCCTTAAGAAAGGTTCATTCATCGGTTTAGAGAAAATAGAGTTGTTATATTACTGGCTCCTTTTTTACTATATGAATGATGGTAATAAAATGCATTGCTTATTTAGCAGACATTTGAAATTTCAACATTTGCAAATGAAAACATTCTCATAAATACAGGTTAAAGTCTGGTATCCAGATTATGAATTTGCTTTATAATCTGCCCCTCCTGCACTTTTCTCAGAAACTTGCGTTTTTACAAATGCTGGCATATGAAAATGTCAACATTTCAATGCCAGCTAAATGAGTGGTGCTATTATGGCTCTTTTGCTTTTAGCATTCCATTCTTTGAAATTTGACATAGGTCTTCTAATCAGAAAAAAAGAAAATCCTCTTCATAGCCTCTTTATGGCTTTATAAGTGTAAGGAATTTTACTTACATTTAAAACATTTCTTGTTTAATCTTCCATATATTTAAAGAACAACAATTTTTACCAGTTTTAAATTTGCTCTCCTTAGATCATGCCTTTTTGTATGGAAATTGCTTAATGAAATTGAGATTAAAAATAATTTTTATTGGCTGTTGTCTTATGTTTGTCTAATGCTTATTCAGGTGTATTTAAACATAATATCAGATCTTGGCATAATTTTAACACCATCTTATAAAATGCAAGTCTGCAAATAGGAAGAGTTTTCAAGCATTTGTTTTCAAGCCTTATTCAACCCTTGCACTCTCTCCTTCTGTCAATTCTCACATCAGCGACTGCATTTTCTCTTGGATGGCCTCTCACCACCTAAAAATAAAGATGTTCAAAACCGAACTACTTCTAATCCCCCCTCTAACTCTACTCCAGTTTCTAATTTTTTCATCACTGTTGGCGGCACCACTATCTCCCCATCACCCCAAGTCCGCTGCCCCGGAGTCACACTTGACTCAAATCTGACCTTTATTCCACACATCCAATTGCTCTCTTCATCCTGCCCCAACCACCTACGCAATATCTCCAAAATTCATCCGTTTCTGAGTGCTAAAACTACTAAACAGCTAATCCACTCCCTGGTAATTTCCTGACTTGACTACTGTAATAACTTACTATCTGGCCTCCCTCTCTCCCACCTCTATATCACTGCATCTACAAGGCTAATCCACCTCTCTCGACGCTCTGTTTCTGCTGCACCTCTCTGTGTCCCTTCACTGGCTCCCCATTCACAGCAGAGTTAAATTCAAAATTCTCACCCTCACCAATGCTTCCCCACCCTACCTGTCCTCACTCATCAACAAATATACCCCAACCCACCCCCTAAGATCCAACAATGGCCTGCTTCTTGCGTCCTCTACCATCACCTCCTCTCATGCTACTTCTCTTGTGCGGCACAAACCCTCTGGAACGCACTTCCTTGAGCTTTCAGGCTTTCCCTAACCTCTCCTCCTTTAAATGTTCCCTAAAGACCTTTTTGTTCAGCGCTTATCACCCGACTCATTAACAAACTAACTTCACTTACCCAACAAGTTACCCTCATCTATCTCCTCACTAATATCATTCTCACATTTGCAGTCCCCACCTTCTGTTTTCCATCCTACCCATCTAGATTGTAAATTCCCACTGGAATAGGGCCCTCAATTCCCCCTGTATTTGTCTGTAAAATTTTGTCTCTTATTGTATTGTTATTCCGTTGTACTTTTATCCTTGTACCCATGGGCAGCGCTGCGGAATCTGTTGGTGCTTTATAAATAAAGAATAATAATAATAATAATATACTAAATATGAACAATTTCAATAAAGAGAAATGTTAAAGGGACACTCGAGTTAAAATTAAACTTTCCTGATTTAGATAGAGCAGCAATTTTAAACAACTTTCCAATTTAATTCCATTAACACAATGTTGCACAGTCTTTTTATATTTATACTTTTTTGAGTCACCAGCTCCTACTGAGCATGTGCAAGAATTCACAGCATATACATATATGCATTTTTGATTGTCTGATGACTGACACATGATACAGGAGGAGTGGAAAAAAGAGATAACTTTGAAATGTGTCCTAAAAAAATGTACTACTCATTTGAAGTTCAGATTAAGTGCTATTGTATTGACTTTTTATCATGCACTTGTTGATTATGCAAATCTACTGTATTTACTGGTCCTTTAATGCTTCAAAGCATAACCACTGCTAGATGAATGCCACTGCATAAAGACCTCACCACTAATATATTTGCCTTCTTACATTTTGTTGGACATGTTTGACTGCTTTAAGAGAGGACTTCAGAGACATTCTTTGGAATGTTACTGTTGGTTCAAAATTCAATGTACTTCATAATAACAAGCATAACAGGCTTCTGCCATAACCCTGACTAAGGCCAGTAGGAGAAGTTTAGGAAAACTAACCCTTCTGGATCTGTTTAAAGCCATAATATGCTATTGGCTGATGCTAGAATGTATATTGTCAATTCTCCTCACTGTCAATAATTTGTAATGGCAGTTATAAGTTAAATCCTTCTCCCCACCTGGTTCCCTTTCTGCAACACTTTTGTACTGAATGAAGCCATGAAGTATGTTTGTTCAACATTATAGCATTTTAACTGTTTTTGGTATATATATATACAAACAAAAAGGTATCGGCGCACATCCATTTTCAAAAGCACAACATATTTTTTGAACTGCTGCAAAAAAATTGCCTGCAAACAACATCAAGAGACAACTATTCTTTTTAAATAAAATTGGGATCTTAGTCACACAATATGGCCATATTTGCTTAGCCAGTCACCACTTACAAGGTGCCCCAATATAGACTGGTCCTAATACTACAGTCCTTTAGCCATAGAGGGCTGAATCATTCCTGCTTTTACTCTTCATAATAGAATGAGACTCCCTAGCTTAGTATTCACAACTCCATTACACTGTCATGATCACACCTGAGCTTGGGTGGGGTGCTTAAACCAATTGGAGATGGTCAGTCTCCCTGATTATTTTTAAATACAGATACCAAATTTGTTTTTTTTAGCACACCTTACAAAAAGTTTATATACACATCTTTGGGAGTGCTGCCAATATGACCCAGTAATTACACAAACAAAAAGGTATCGGCGCATATCCATTTTCAAAAGCACAACATATTTTTTTGAACTGCTGCAAAAAAATTGCCTGCAAACAACATCAAGAGACAACTTTTCTTTTTAAATAAAATTGGAATCTTAGTCACACAATATGGCCATATTTTGCTTAGCCAATCACCACTTACAAGGTGCCCCAATATAGACTGGTCTTAACACTACAGTCCTTTTGCCACAGAGGGGTAAATCATTCCTGCTTTTACTCTTCATAATAGAATGAGACTCCCGAGCTTAATATTCACAACTCCATTACACTGTCATGATCACACCTGAGCTTGGGTGGGGTGCTTAAACCAATGGGAGATTGGTCAGTCTCCCTGATTATTTTTAAATACAGATACAAAATTTGTTTTTTTTAGCACTAGTGCTAAAAACCCCACAAATTTTGTACATATATATATATATATATATATATATATATATATATACAGGTGTGTGTCTGTTCTTTATTATCTGTTTGTTTAAAGAGGAGCAAATTGCATATGTGTTTTGCATGATATATACTTTATGAATATATGTAAACTGGAGTGTGTTTTTCAGTAATGGCAAATAAACAGAGAGTTCATAATAATGTTACTGCAGGCCATGCAGGTCCATACCCATGGAATTTGGCAATGGAATTATATTAGTTATATTGTTTTTGTTGATGTTAGATCTTTACTTTTTTTTTAATCTTTAAGATGTATATAAGTCATGAAATAAAAAACTCCAATATATGTATGCTCACCTGTAATTGTGAGTAGTAACAGGTGAGCAGTGCACAGATATATAATATAATTAAATACAAAAGACAAAGACTCCCATAGAGAGGGAGAGATGCAAAAGACTACCCACCTCCTCACAGGGTAACCCTTATCTGGCACAAACCTAGAAGGAATATAATTAGTTAAATCAAGACAATACTAGCGATATGCAACAATATATACTTTTAATCAATCTAATTACACTAAGCCACCAGCAATCAGAGTCACATAAAGTCCTCAGGACAACACTTAAAGGGTACCCTTAATTTGCCGGAGAACTTCCTGTCTGTTATACTCCAGAGTATGGATAATTCTTTAAATTTTTCCTCTTTGTCACAATACCAACTTTTGGTTATGCATTTATATGAATAGCCCTTAAAGAATCTTCAATGTGCACCCTCACGGCTGCAATGCTGATTGTCAGAGTCTGGATGGATTAATGGTACAGTGTAATGCTAAGTCCAGAAAGCAACGCCTCTTTCAGCGTGGTTAGTAAAGCAGTTCTGTCCGTATTTTGAAGCCTCCAGTAATCAACTTGTAGCTGCAGTACAAACACCCCAAATCTAAATGAGTCAATGGTTCTCTGGTCCGCAAAAGAGCAACGCCTCTCTCAGCATAGTTAGTAAAGCAATGTAAGTCATTTTATCTTACCCTCCTTCCGAATGTCCGTTTAGTACGCAGTATCTTTCAGACTTACGTGGGGTCCCTGGTGCCACATCACTCTTCAGGTTTGGGTATTACCCTTCTCCATAGTCAGGCTTTGGCCATTGCAGGTATTGTGGTGCGTCCTGTAGAGCAATTGAGTAGCTGTCTGCTACGCGCATTTCACCCCAAACACAGCACGGGGCTTTGTCTGGCTTGATCTGATGTCGTAATAGTCAATTGTCGCTTTTTAAAGAGGATTCACGCTCCTCATTTGCCTATCAGGTAAAAGGGAAAACTTTTATTCACTACTGAAAGTGCTGGTGGCTCAAAAGATTGTGGCTCTTTATAATGATTTTTTGCAACATTATATTCCAACTAATATTGACAGTGACACTGAACACTTGATATATTTACAATTCAAATTGTTCCCATACAGTTTAGGCACGTTGTAACATATGTAAGATTTACGTATTTTCATTAATACATGTAGAGATACTTCTTGAGGAACAAACAAATTAACCCAGAAAGTTCAACTCCTCATTCATACCGCTAGGTTTAAGGGATCCCAGATTGAAGATCCATTTGCATTCCTTTTGTAGGAGGATTTTATCAAGGTTGCCTTTTTTTTTTTTTTTTTTCAAAAGAGCTTTATTTGAGATTTAGAATTTACAATCTGGTAATCAACGGAAATATAATCTTTTACATTCAAAATTTTAAAATTTTCAGTGAAAGATTGTTTATGGGATAATGGGCCCATATTATATATTAGTTGTCCAGGTTTAGAATGTTTGAGTGGTTTAATCACTGATAGTCCTGCTGGTGTGCATAGATGTTTTTCCAGCCTTGCTAAGTCGACATATTATTAATATATGGCTAGATTACGAGTTTTGTGGTATGAGTGAAAAAGCAGCGTTAAGGCTCTTTTTCACTACCGCTGGTATTACGAGTTTTGTAGGTTTAGCTGCACCGCACTCTTTTTAGGCCGTAACGCAACGTAACTACCGCAGCTTTCAAAAAGTCCTTTTTCAATGTGACTTCCACAGTGCCAGTATTAAGAGTTTGCCTGGGAGGCCAAAAAGTGAGCAGTACAGCCAATACCGTCAAGATCCATACCGTAAACTGAAAGTCAGTAGTTATGGGTTTTACGCTACAAAGCCGTAACATAAAACTCATAACTAAAACGCTACAAAGCTAACATAAATCATAACTAAAGTGCTAAAAAGTACACTAACACCCATAAGCTACCTATTAACCCCTAAACTGAGGCCCTCCCACATCACAAACACTAAAATAAATTATTAACCCCTAATCTGCCGCTCCGGACATCACAGCCACTATAATAAACATATTAAACTCTAAACCGCCGCACCTACATTATACTTATTAACCCCTATTCTGCCGCCCCTAACATCGCCACCACCTACCTACATTTATTAACCCCTTATCTCCTACCCCCAAAGCCGCCACCACTATACTAAAGTTATTAACCCCTAACCCTAAGTCTAACCCTAAACCTTACACCCACTAACTTTAATGTAATTAAAATAAATCTAAATAAAACCTACTATTAATAACTAAATAATTCCTATTTAAAACTAAATACTTACATATAAAATAAAACCTAAGCTAGCTACAATATAACAAATAGTTACATTGTATCTATCTTAAGTTTTATTTTTATTTCACAGGCAAGTTTGTATTCATTTTAACTTGGTAGAATAGTTACTAAATAGTTAATAACTATTTACTAACTATCTAGCTAAAATAAATTCAAATTTACTTGTAAAATAAAACCTAACCTGAGTTACACTAACACCTAACCTTACATTACAATTAAATACAATTAACTAAATTACAAAAAACCCCCACTAAATTACACAAAATAAAAAACTAATGATCAAATATTTAAACTAATTACACCTAATCTAATAGCCCTATCAAAATAAAAAGCCCCCCCCCCCCAAAAAACCCCCCCAGCCTACAATAAACTACCAATGGACCTTAAAAGGGCCTTTGCGGGGCATTTCCCCAAATAAATTAGCTCTTTTACCTGTAAAAAAAATATACAAACAACCCCCCAACAGTAAAACCCACCACCCACACAACCAAACCCCCCTTAAATAAACCTAACTAAAAAAACCTAAGCTCCCCATTGCCCTGAAAAGGGCATTTGGATGGGCATTGCCCTTAAAAGGGCATTTAGCTCTTTTTCCTTGCCCAAAACCCTAAACTAAAAATAAAAAGTACCCAATAAACCCTGAAAAGGTGATCAGAATTAAAGGTGAAAAAAATCCTATTGGCTGATTGCATCAGCCATTAGGATTTTTTCACCTTTAATTCTGATTGGAATAGCCAATAGAATGCAAGCAGCTCAATCCTATTGGCTGATTGGATCAGCCAATAGGATTGAAGCTCAATCCTATTGGCTGATTGCATCAGCCAATAGGTTTTTTCACTTTTAATTCCGATTGGCTGATAGAATTCTATCAGCCAATCGGAATTCAAGGGACCCCATCTTGTATAACGTCACTTAAAGGAATGTTCATTCTTCAGTCGCCGTCGTCAGAAGAAGATGCTCTGCGCCGGATGTCTTGAAGATGGAGCCACTCCGCGGCGGATGGATGAAGATAGAAGATGCCGTCTGGATGAAGACTTCTGCCATCTGGAGGACCACTTCTTGCCGCTTGGATGAAGACTTCTGCCTCTTCGTTGAGGATGGATGTTGGGTCTTCAAAAACTGTAAGTGGATCTTCGGGGGTTAGTGTTAGGTTTTTTAAGGGTTTATTGGGTGGGTTTTATTTTTAGCTTAGGGTTTTGGGCAAGGAAAAAGAGCTAAATGTCCTTTTAAGGGCAATGCCCATCCAAATGCCCTTTTCAATGGGGAGCTTTGGTTTTTTTAGTTAGGATTTTATTTGGGGGTTTGGTTGTGTGGGTGGTGGGTTTTACTGTTGGGGGTTGTTTTGTATTTTTTTTTTAAAGGTAAAAGAGCTGATTTCTTTGGGGCAATGCCCCGCAAAAGGTATATTGTAGGCTAGGATTTTTTTATTTTGGGGGGGATTTTTTATTTTGATAGGGCTATTAGATTAGGTGTAATTAGTTTAAATATTTGATCATTTGTTTTTTATTTTGTGTAATCCAAGTGGCCAAAGTCTTCATCCAAGCCCGCAGAAGTCTTCACCCAGACGACATCTTCTGTCTCCATCCATCCGGCGCAGAGATGCTCCATCTTCAAGACATCCGACGCAAAGCATCCACTTTGTTCGACATCTTCTTCCCAAATGAAGGTTCCTTTAAATTACATTATCCAAGATGGCATCTCTTAGATTCCGATTGGCTGATAGAATTGGCTGATAGAATTCTATCAGCCAATCGGAATTAAGGTTGAAAGAATTAGGATGAAAGCTCAATTCTATTGTCTGATTGCAACAGCCAATATGATGTTTTTCAACCTTAATTCCGATTGGCTGTTAGAATTCTATCAGCCAATCGGAATCTAAGGGACGCCATCTTGGATGACGTCATTTAAACGAACCTTCATTCTGGAAGAAGACGTCGAACAAAGAGGATGCTCCACATCGGATGGCTTGAAGATGGAGCTGCTCCGCGCCGGATGGATGAAGATAGAATATGCCGTCTGGGTGAAGATTTCTGCGGGCTTGGATGAAGACTTCAGCCGCTTGGATGAAGACTTCTGTCGGCTTCTTGGAGGATGGATGTCATATTTTCAAAACTGTAAGTGAATCTTCAGTGGTTAGTGCTAGGATTTTTTATGGGTGTATTGTGTGAGTTTTATTTTTAGTTTAGGGTTTGGGGTGCAATAGAGCTGTTATTTTTTGTAACATGGTTGTTAGTTTTTTGTAACTTAGTAATTTTTTTTTGTGTAGATTTAAATTATTTGAGTAGGGTTAGGTGTTTAAATATATAATATAGTTAATTTAATTTGTAGTTTAATGTAATTTAGTCTAATAGTTAGGGTAGATTAATTATTAGTTTAATATAGTTTAATGTAATTTAGTATAACAGTTAGGGTAGATTAATTATTAATTTAATATAGTTTAATGTAATTTTAGTAGAACAGTTAGGGTAGATTATTAATTATTAATTTAATATAGTTTAATGTAATTTTAGTATAACAAATAGGGTAGATTAATTATTAGTTTAATATAGTTTAATTTAAATCTAAAGGTAAGTTTAAATTTATTATAAGATAGGGATGAGTTCATATTTAATATAAAGTTAGCTGGTTGTTAGGTTTAGGGGTTAATAGGTTAATTTAGTTTATGGCGATGCGGGGGGCTGGCGGTTTAGGGGTTAATAACTTTATTTAGTTGCGGTGGGCTCCATGAGCGGCGGGATAGGGGTTAATAACAATGTAGGTGGTGGCTGTGTAGGGGGTAGCAGATTAGGGGTTATTAACATAATGTAGGTGACAGCGGTGTAGGGGGCGGCAGATTAGGGGTTAGTAACATAATGTAGGTGGCGGTAGGCTCAGGGAGCGCAGGAATAGGGGTTAGCAACTTTATTTAGTTGCTGTGGGGTCGGGGAGTGGTGGTTATAGGGGTTAGTATAGTGGCGGTGTTTAGTGACAGGGTACAAATAAAACTGTGAAAAAGCCTAATAGCAGCGAGGTCGATGACTGTTAGTTAACAACAGTCCGCTGCTCATCGCCCCGTACTTGGTGCGCGGCTTTTTGACAGCTTTTTTGTTAAATATGGAGAGCATATTCAAGTCCGCGGCCGCGATGTTAGACGATCTTAGGCGAGCGTATTGGTGCCGTTGAATGCAAGTAAGTTGATGGCTTGATAAGTAGGCCTCTCAGGGTTTATGTTACAGTGTTAGGTGTAAACATAAATTAGTTTCCCCATAGGAATCAATGGGGCTGCGTTACTGAGCTTTACGCTGCTTTATTGCAGGTGTTAGGTTTTTTTTCAGCCGGCGTTCCCCATTGATGTCTATGGGGAAATTTTGCACGAGCACGTAAAACCAGCTCACCGCACCTCACTGCAGCACTGGTATTAGAGTGCGGTATGGAGCTCAATTTTGCTTTACGCTCACTTATTGCCTGCTGAAGCCGGGTTTTTGTAAACCTGTAATACCAGCGCTGTAGGGAGTTGAGCGGTGACAATAACTTGCAAGTTAGTACCGAGCAGCTCTTACCACAAAACTCATAATGTAGCCGATAGTCTATGAATTTAGGTTTCTAATTAACATTTCTTTCTCAAGTCATTGCAAATATTTGAACATTTTAAGGTTTTAACAGGTAAACAATCAGTTATACTAAACAATACTAATTAAACACACACACAAAAAAGGGAGGGAGCATTGTGGAGGGGTAGGGGTCTGTCACATCTCTCCCCTCTCATCTTATTGATCCTAAATGACGACTCCTCACTATGTTTTGTTATGTCATATGTGTAGCATCTGCTTGTGTATATCTACCTTGCCTATTCTGCGGTAATGATATCTTTCTAATTGTAATATTAGTGTGACTCTCTGTTCCCAGTCAGTTTTGGTTGGGGGCATAGGATTTTTCAAATTTTTGAGAATCAGTCCTTTTGCATTAGTCAGCATCAATATCATTAACGGAGCCATTGCCTCATATTTAAGTTTGGGAGATTATGCATCATCAGTATACATGGGTCATTAGGGATTGTCACTTCTAGAATTTTCTGGTTTCCAGTACCTCTCTCAAGTATGCCTCAATCTAGTTACACTGCCACCATATATGTAGCATTGTGCCTTCACATCCACATCCCCTCCAACACTTATTGTTGGCTTGACACTTATGTGTCTAAGTTGTGCGGGGGGTCAGGTACCACCTGCTTATGAATTTGTAATGTGACTCTTGTATACGAGCTGAGACAGAAATCCTTTTGGCTGTGTCAAATATACATAGCCAGTCAGTGTTTGAGAGATCTTGCCCAAGCTCTCTGTGCCAGCTGCAAGTGTAATTTGGTAAATGATTTGGGTCTGTCACTAAAAGTATATTATATATAAGTGAGATGGTGTGTCTGGGAGGTGCCTGCTGTATATAGAGTCCCTCATAGGGCGTTGGTTCCCTGAAAAAAGAATGTCTGTGTTGATGTGTGGTTATATAGTGCTAGAGTTGATGGTACACAATCCATGATCTAACCACGTGAAGTGCTGTGTCTGGAATTTGGTCCTCTAGTAAAAATGTACCATTGTCTGTGATGGTTTGTACTGTGTAGCCTTGTAGACTTACCTTCTAGGTTGCGTATTGTTTTATTTTGTATGGGAGTTCCGGATTCTCTACCAGTGGCACTATAGGAGAGATCGGGGTAGAAATATTTGTACTTGTTGATATTATTTTGTCCCATTCTCTAAAAAATTCTGCTAGCAGAGGGTAGCTTTGTATTTGTGATGGTCTGGATTTAGCTGATATCCATGCCAATATGCAGATATTACCCATTTCTAGAATTATCGCAGCTATATCTACCCAATCTTTGTGTTTGGAGTTTTGGCTCCATTCCACCACATGGGTCAGCATTGCTGCTTGTCTGTAGTATAAGAGGTTGGGTATCCGTAGTCCCCTGCGATGTCTGAGCATGTATAATGTTTGCTAATTAATTCTCCGTCGTATTCCTTGCCAAATATATGTTTCTATTAGTTTTTGTAGTCTTGGTATATATGTGTCCAGGATAGGGATGGGTAGTGTCTGATACAGGTAAAGGAGCCTAGGTAGTGCATTCATCTTAATTACTCCCACCTGTCCAAGCCATGAGATGGGTTTGTTCTTCCAAATGTAAAGGTTGGGAGCTATTTCCCTTTTCAATTTGATATAGTTGTCAACTGCCAATGCAGTGGAGGATGCCGAATATATACACTCCTAGGTATTTTAAATTGTCTTTTTTAATTGTAAAGGGGCATAGAGATTGTAAGTTAGAGATATCATCTTCTGTCAGGGAGAATGATAGAAGTTCTGACTTAGTTCTATTAACCCCTTAAGGACAAGGCCATTTTTCAATTTCTTTCCCTTAAGGACCAAGGCTATTTTTACATTTCTGCGGTGTTTGTGTTTAGCTGCAATTTCCCTCTTACTCATTTACTGTACCCACACATATTATATACTGTTTTTCTCGCCATTAAATGTACTTTCTAAAGACACCATTATTTTCATCATATTTTACAATTTACCATAAAAAAATTATAAAATATGATGAAAAAATGGAAAAAAACACACGTTTTCTAACTTTGACCCCCAAAATCTGTTGCACATCTACAACCACCAAAAAACACCCATGCTAAATAGTTTCTAAATTTTGTCCTGAGTTTAGAAATACCCAATGTTTACATGTTCTTTGCTTTTTTTGTAAGTTATAGGGCAATAAGTACAAATACCACTTTGCTATTTCCAAACCATTTTTTTTCAAAATAAGCGATAGTTATATTAGAACACTGATATCTGTCTGGAATCCCTGAATATCCCTTGACATGTATATTTTTTTTTTAGTAGACATCCCAAAGTATTGATCTAGGCCCATTTTGGTCTATTTCATGCCACCATTTTACCGCCAAATGCGATCAAATAAATAAAATTGTTCACTTTTTCACAAACTTTTTCACAAATATCAGGTTTCTCACTGAAATTGTTTACAAACAACTTGTGCAATTATGGCACAAATGGTTGTAAATGCTTCTCTGGGATCCCCTTTGTTTAGAAATAGCAGACATATATGGCTTTGGCGTTGCTTTTTGGTAATTAGAAGGCCGCTAAATGCCGCTGCGCACCACATTTGTATTAGGCCCAGCAGTGAAGGGGTTAATTAGGTAGCTTGTATGGAGCTTGTAGGGTTAATTTTAGCTTTAGGGTAGTGTAGTAGACAACCCAAAGTATTGATCTAGGCCAATTTTGATATGTTTCATGCCACCATTTCACCGCCAAATGCGATCAAATAAAAAAAATTGTTCACTTTTTCACTAACTTTGGGTTTCTCACTGGAATTATTTACAAACAGCTTGTGCAATTATGGCACAAATGGTTGTAAATGCTTCTCTGGGATCCCCTTTGCTCAGAAATAGCAGACATATATGGCTTTGGCATTGCTTTTTGGTAATTAGAAGGCCGCTAAATGCCGCTGCGCACCAAACTTGTATTATGCCCAGCAGTGACAGGGTTAATTAGGTAGCTTGTAGGGAGCTTGCAGGGTTAATTTTAGCTTTAGTGTAGAAATCAGCCTCCCACCTGACACATCCCACCCCCTGATCCCTCCCAAACAGCTCTCTTCCCTCCCCCACCCCACAATTTTCCCCGCCATCTTAAGTACTGGCAGAAAGTCTGCCAGTACTAAAATAAAAGTTTTAATTTGTTTTTTTTATTATTTAAAAAAATAATAATGATATTCTGCTGTGTAGGATCCCCCCTTAGCCCCCAACCTGCCTGATCCCCACCAAAGAGCTCTCTCACCCTCCCCCCACTAACTATTAGTAACCATTTTGGGTACTGGCAGCTGTCTGCCAGTACCCACTTTGCAAAATAACTTTTTTTTTTTTATTTAAACCTAACATTTTCTGTAGTGTAGCTGCCCCCCTCCATACCCTACACCCTCCCCCTCCCAGATCACCCCCAGATCACTCCTTGATCACCCCTCCACCCCACCACCCTCTTCCAGCCCAAAAAATTTCACATAATTGTGTTAGATCGCGATCGCGATCGCGATCGCTCGCGCACGCTCGCTCGCGAACGCGCACCTGCCCCTCACCTTCAGCGCGCGCTCCCGCGCGCACCCCGGCATAGTGAACAGCCGGAAGGAAGTTCCCCAGTGATGGGCCACCCACCCACCTCCCTGCAATGGCTCCCACCCACCAACGATCAGGCACCATCACTGGCCGATGCAGAGAGGGCCACAGAGTGGCTCTCTCTGCATCGGTGTGCCTAAAAAGGTATTGCAGTGATGCCTCAATATTGAGGCATCACTGCAATACCTTGAAAGCGGCTGGAAGCGATCAGGATCGCTTCCAGTCGCTTGAAACCCTTAACGACGTACAGGGTACGTCTCTGGTCTTTAAAGACCAGTTTGTGTAAGACGTACCCTGTACGACATGCGTCGTTAAGGGGTTAAGGAGGAAATTGGAAACTTTGCTATATTTATCGAATTCAGCCAAAATTGAGGGAAGCAATGTGTTTATGTCTGTGACAATCAGTAGAAGGTCGTCCGCATACATAGCTAGCTTACACGCCTTATGTTCTATCTGAATCCCCTTAATCAAGGGATTAGCTTAGATATTATTGGCTAAAGTTTCCATTGTAAGGGCAAGAGGAGTGGGGGAAGGGGGCAACCCTGCCTCAGGCCGTTTGTTATTTGAAAAGAATCTGAGAGGGTATTGTTAACTTTTATTCTGACATTGGGTGTTGAATATAAAGCTAAGGCCATATTGTTGAATTTTGTTCCGAATTTCATTGATGTCAGTGTGGCCTTTATAAAGGACCAGTCTACTCTATCAAAAGCCTTCTCGGCATCTGTTGATATTAGTGCTAATGGGATAGAGTTAGTTTTTGAGTAGGTGATAATTTGCTGAATTTTTAAGGTATTGTCTTTAGCTTCCCTGCCAGGGATAACTCCCACTTAATCAGGGGATATTAGATCTGGAAGGTATTTATTGACTCTTGTTGCTAAAATTTTGGCCAGTATTTTTATATCTGTATTGAGCAAAGAGATGGGGCGAAGTTTGTGGGTCTGTCTGTGGGTTTGCCTGGCTTTGGGAGCACTGTGATGTGTGCTTCTAGCATTGTCGATGGTAGCCTGCCTAAGTCTACCAGTTCATTGTAGAGCTGGATTAAGTGGTGTGCTAAAATAGGGGCACTTTTTTTTATAATATTTAGTGCTTTAGCCGTCTGGCCCTGGACTCTTTTCCGTGGGAAGGTCCTTAATTGCAGTTGTGATTTCCTCCATTGTGATTGATTGAATCTAAATAGTCTGCTCCATCAGCAATTAATGCTTTAATTGTTGTTATTTATATAGTCTAATGATTCCCGTTCTTCATTTAGTCTGTGTTCCTGTGTATTTGTTGTGTCTGATGATGGGTTTATCATACAGGTCCTGGTAGTAATTTTTAATTGAGTTTGCTATGCTCTTGCTATCTGAGTGGGTAGGCCCGCTGGAGTCCCGTATATTGTGTACATATGTTTTAAGTTGTTGTCACTTAAGCGCTCTGGCCAGTAATTTACCTGCCTTGTCCCCTCTCTCAAAGTATTTTTGGTTAGTGATTAAAGCTAATCGTTGCTGTTCTTCCAGAAGGTGTGTTTTTAAGTCTGATTGGGCTTTTGTGAGTAGATTTTCTATTTGCTGGTTAGTGGGTTCTCTCTTATTTTTGGTTTCTAATTTTAAAATTTCAGTGGTTATTTTATTGTGCTTGGCTCTGGTCTTTTTATTTTTATTCTGTCTTTATGTTTGATTAGTATTCCTCTAAATTACGCACTTATGTGCACCCCAAAGAATCAGAGTAGAGGTGTCTCTGGTTGTGTTGTGCGTGAAGTATTCAGTTAGGGCTTTTTCTATGTCAATACTAATGATTGGGTCATCTATTAGTGAGTCTTCTATCCTCCATACATATGGTGTGAGAGGTGTTTCAGGCCACTGCACTGTGCAAAGCACGGGTGCATGATCTGCCTAGGTTGTGGGGAGAATAGAGCATGTTTTGATCATGGACAAGATGTTGGAGTCAAAGAACAGGTAATCTATTCTTGAATATTTTTTGTGAGGGTAGGAATAGAATGTGTAATTTCTTTTTTTTGTATGGAGTAATCTCCATATGTTGTGTATGGCTAGTCCTTTCAGAGTAGTATTAACTGGTGTCTCCTCTGGTGGCCGTGATACTGCAGGGGAATCCCCATCTGTAGTTTATCTTCTGTTCTCGAAGGGCCAATGTTTTAGATCTCTTCTCTTCTGAAGGGTTATTGGACTTAGGTCAGAGAATATCTGTATTTCTATCCTTGCATGGGTAATAGGGTGTTTAGTGCAGCAGCACTTGAGGATCTCTTCTTTTTCTTTGTAGTTTAAGAATCGATGTTGGTCTAGGGTGCAGGGCCCTATGTGCCCTCTCAAGCACTACTTCTGGAGCTGTTGGTGGGCCTTTGATAGTGCAAAACAAACTTTGTAGGTATCCCATCAGGGCTGTAGGCACTATAGACTCCGGAATGCCCCTCACCCTGAGGTTATTTCTGCTGCTGCGGTTTTCTAAATCTCCAACTCTTTCGTGTAGTATTTGCAGTATGTTTTCATGAGGTTCAGTTTGTGTGGTATAGCGGGTTACTTCTGCCGCAGTGTTGTATGTTTATTTTCCAAATGATCAACTTTGTGACTCAGCGTGCTTAAGTCTTGTCGTAGTTCGTTTAAGTATTGTTTCATCTCCTGCATGGCCTCCTTTATGTCGTCTTTTGATGATAATGTCCGAAGGTCTTCTTTCGTAACATATGTAGGTAGTGAGGCTGATGACTAATGCACTTTTGATGCTGCTTGTGTTTTATGTTCTAGAAGGGTAGAAACCGTGTCCCCTAGCACTGTGTCTGTGTGCTTAAGGTAGTGATTCATAATTTTTGTTCTGGTGGATTTTTCTGCCACAACTGATTTCTTGCCGGGCATCCCTGTTATGAATATTTATCAAAAGATTAGTGTCCGTGAAGGCCCCTGCTATATTGTTTATGCTGCTTCTAGGCCATCTGTACTGTGCTACTGTAGTGTCATTAGCACAGCACTATGTGTAAAATATTTTATTGTTTGCGGCCTATAAAAATTGTTTGTGGTGCTATTGGGTCTTTTAAATAGTCGGCCTGTCTCTCACACACATACCCAGGGAACCAATCTGTGCTGCTTTCTATCGATATTGTAGGCGTGGGTCAGTGCTCTCCACTGCTATCAGCAGTTGTCTTCTCTCGGACATGCAGTTATGCGCTCGTCCTCATGGATTGGAGCCAGCTTTTTTTTGCGTCTTGCTGCGTTTAGGCACAAAAGCCTCCGAATCTGGTTACGGACCTGTCCACCTGTCTTTATTGAGTTATTCAGCTCCCCTATGCTTTCCAGTTTGGTGATATTATATTTGTATGGCATATTAGTTGGGCGATCTAATTTTTATTTTGCCTGGACACACTCAGAGCTTCAGGAGCTCTAACGTGACGCAGCCATCTTCTTGCATGGCCAAGCTCCGCCCCCAAAGGTTTCCTTTTCTATCCTTCTTGCGGGGCCAAGCTCTACACCCCCATGGTTGCTTTTTCTAGACCCCTAAATTGTAACTCCTCCTCATTGCTATCATAATTTAAAAAGAATTGCCTGGCTACACTGCTATACTTTATACAATTATTTTTAATGTCCTGTTTATGTTCTTTTATTCGATCTTCAAGTTCACAATACGTTTTTCCTACGTAGAAACTGGGACAATTGCACAGGAGCATATACACCACTCCTTCTGTTCTTCAAGTTATAAGGCCCTTGACTTTAGGCTGTTTACCTTCATTATCATAGAAAGTACTACCTCTTAGAATATGTTCACAGACAGAGCATTTTCTACACTTGAAGTTTCCCTTTTGAAGTTTATATTTTGATAGCCACGTTTTATCTTTTTCTTCCTTATATGCACTGCTTACCAAGCTATCTTTTAGATTTGGGGCCCTTCTAGCTGTTGCGCTTGGTCTTGTCCCTACCATCTTTGCTATAACTGGGTCTAAAGTGAAAACATGCCAATGTTTGTGTAAATTTGAGATTAAATTGTACCATTGATCATTGCAAGTACTAATAAATCTTATGATTCTCTGATTGTCATCTAGTTTGGGTTTATATGGTAAGTTATCCCTATTACTTTCTCTTGCCCTACAGTAGGCTTTAGTTAGGGATTTCTGTGGATAGCCTCTCTTCATGAATCTGACTTCCAACTCCTTGGCCTCCTTCTTGAATTTAATAGTATCAATACAGTTCATACAGTGCCTTAAGTACTGACCCTGAGGTATATTCCTAATTAAACTTGGAACATGGTGGCTTTCTGCATGTAGCAAAATGTAGTATCTAATTATATTATACCTCTGTGCACTGCTCATCTGTTACTACTCACAATTATAGGTGAGCATTAACCAGGATTTTTCATTATTTCTGGTGCCAGTCTTGTGTTGTAAATTGTATTTAATATCTGGACCTCACTGAGAGGTCTTTCTTTCTAAGACTAGAACACAGAATAGATTTATGCACAAAAAATTACTCTTAGCATGCAATAATGTATTGCCAGTAATTGGCTTTTTATACACCACTGCTGTAAATGTTAAGCCTGGTTCCCCAAATAAGAGTTATATCTAAATAATTGATTAATTTTTTGTTTTTCTCATGAGTGAAGGACAATCCCACTTGCTTGTTGTTCAATTGTTTAAAAAAAATCTATGTAGTCATCATTGCACATCCAAATTAGCAGCAAATCATCTATAAAATGCTTATTGAATTTGATGCAATGTCTGAACGAGTTTTTACTCTCCAAAGATGTGACACAGTTTCCACTAACCCATAAAAAAGTTGGCATAGGAGTGTCAAATTTCACCCCCATAGCTGTCCCACACTTCTGGAAATATAACCTGTCACCAAATTTAAAACAATTTTGTGTCAGTAACAATCAAATTGTTCTAATGACAAAATTTGACAAATTTATCATCATATTCTTGAACCGTACTCTGAAGAAATTGAATAGCTTCTAATCCCCATTTATGAGGAATACAAAGATTTTACAACTATAGTAAGCCACGGGTAGCCTTCCTCCCACTCTACTTTATCGATAAGCTTAAGGACATGTTTGGTGTCAGGTAGAAAACTGGGCAGTTTCTGTACCAAGGGCTGTAAATTGGCACCCACCCACTGTGAGAAGTGCTCTTATAAAGAGCCTATACCACTTACAATGGGTTGACCTTCCATGTTCACAAGAGATTTATGGACCTTGGGCAGATAGTTGAAGACTGGGATAACTGGGCATCTAAAAAAATAAGTAATCCCCCGTATTTTGATTAAAATAACCTTTATGTTTCCCGTTGTCAATCAAATACCCAAGCTCCCGCTGGTATTTGCAAGTGGGATCAAAATGCAGCTTTATATAATTTATTGAGTTAATGAGCTGTCTATTGGCTTAATTCACAAAGTAATGTTTACTTAGTACTACAACAGAACCCTCCTTATCTGCTGCACAAAAAATGATGTCTCAATTATTATTCAATCTTTCTAAAGCAGTTCTTTCTTGCTTACTCAAATGATCTTTAGATCTTTCTCAACTCTCTTTTGGATGGTTTCAATGATGTGGCCCCTAATGTAAGAAATAGACAATGCACAAGGGATGTTTACTCTAAATATGAGACAGTGGAGGAAGTAAGGCAAACTAATAGATGAAACAGAATGGAGAATATGAGCTTCAACAGTTTTTTTTTTACAGGGATTAAGTATGACCAGAAAGGGGGGGGGGGTGAAGGCAAGAAGAGAGAGAGAGACAAGCCAGGTCATTATACATTACGACAGAAGAGAACAGCCAGGAGGTACAATTGAATTCAGTTATCAACCTCTCTGATACCCTCCTCACAGATTTGGAAATTATAGTATTTAGCTTACTATTTAATTGAACAGATTAGTCAGAAATGTAACCCTTATGAAACATTTTAACAATCAGATGGGAACACAAGAACAAAGGGTACAGGAACTCAACCCAAAACAGGAAGATATCTCTTTTCATGAAGTATGAGATCTTGTGACATTGGAGAAACTCTATTTGGAAGGTCTGACTGATGAGACCCTCCCCCACCAATAAGGGAAGAATATATCCAATGCTTAAACACCACCAGCATTCTATCATATACAGAGTAGGGACAGCATAATTGAAACCTTCCAAAAGATCTGATCAAATTACACAGACAATTGAATATGTCTAAAGTTAATTTGAGTAAGCAAGAAAGAACTACTTTAGAAGAATTGAACAATAATCAAGACGTTATTCGTGCAGCAGATAAGGGGTTGTAGTACTAAGTAGACATTACTTTGTGAATTAACCCTTTAAGGATCCAAAACAAAGTGGCAGCATAAAGTGGAACAAAGAAGGTTTATTCAGCACATAAAATCTGCGACGTTTCAGGAATTTCTTCCCTTAGTCATGCAATAAAAAATGTGATACAAAACATCCTTATATACCCCTACGCCACCAGGGGGCAATAGAGGGATATTTAGAAATGTAACTGTTTGTCTACCACCGGTCAGTATAATACAAATTTCAGGATGAATCAACAATACTCAAAAAACTGACACCATACATACAAAACAGTTTTGTTACAACATCACTATCAAAAGTATTTTTCGTTACTAATTATACAAAATTGCAAGATACAAATATATCCTTTATTATCCTTTTTTCAAAAATGATCATATAGCAATACAACAGCAATATCACTTAAAAAACAAAACAAAAAAGCAGCTATGAATTGCTGAGGAAGTTTCTGCTAAAAGGGGGAAATGTTTACTTACTTAAAGGGGAAATTTTACTTAAAAGGAATTTAAACTCATTAAGCTACCAAAATACTGATAAATCCCAATCTTTATTTAGGCCATCAGGTCCAAAGGTACCAAGCTCATGTGACCAAAAATACTCTCTTTGCTTTAGAAAGAGTTCTCTATTGCCTCCTCTTCTGGGCCTAGGTATAAATTCAATAATCTGAAATCTAAGATGATTAACAGCATGACCCATCCAATTAAAATGGAAAGCTACAAGGGATAGTTTATTATTGGTCCTAATAGTACTTTTATGTTCAATAATACGGTCCCTAATGCATCTAGTAGTTTCTCCTACATAGCTCCGCCCACACAGATATTTGACAAGATAAATGACATATTGTGATTGACAGGTGAAGAAACCATTAATTTTATATTTCTTGCCTGAACTCGGTTTATAAAATACTGTGCTCTTGATTAAATTACCACAGTAAGAGCACCCCAGACAGGGGTAACATCCATTATTTTTACAGCTCAAATATCATTGATTATCAGCAACAGAGGATGAGCCAATATCAGCCCTAATTAATTTTTGGCGTAAATTAAAGCCCTGTTTAAAGGCTTCTTAATGATATTTTGAATTACATAACTTTGGGAATTAAACTCAGATACAAAGACCATCCTCTGATCATCTTGGCACTTATCATTTTTAGGCAAATTCTTTCTAGAACACAGCAAATACTCTCTAGAGACCAAGGCTGCCATATTCATCTCTTTTTCAATAATATGTCACATATAACTGTGTTCAACAAACCGGTCTCTCATTTCGCTGAGCCTCAGGCCAGTAAATATTTCTCTATTGCCCCCTGGTAGCGTAGGGGTATATAAGGATCTTTGTATCACATTTTTTATTGCATGGCTAAGGGAAGTAATTCCCAAAATGTTGCAGATTTTATGTGCTGAATAAACCTTCTTTGTTCCACTTTATGCTGCCACTTTGTTTTGGATCTTTTGCGATTTACCTGAGGGTGTGGTGGTTACCCTTAGTGGCTTGCAGTGGCCTGTGTGCTGAATTGTGTTACCTGTTCTTTTTTAATTAAGCCATTAGACAGCTCAATAACTCCAAAAATTATATAAAGCTGCATTTTGATCTCACTTGCAAATACCAGCGGGAAGTAGGGCATTTGATTAGTGATGGGAAACATAAAGGTTATTTTGATTGTTATACGGGGGATTACTTATTCGTTAGATTCCCAGTTATCCCAGTCTTTAACTATCTGTGAAAGGTCCATAAATCTCTTGTGAATATGGAGGGCTGATCCATTGTGAGGTATAGGATCTTTTTTAGAGCACTTCTCACAGAGGGTGGATGCCATTTTACAGCCTTTGCTACAGAAAGTGCCCAGTTTTCTATTTGACAACAAGCATGTATTTAAGCTTATGGATAAAGTGGTATGGGAAGAACACTACCAATAGTTTATTATAAGTGTAAATTCTTCAATTCCTCATGAATCGGGATTGAAAACTATTAAATTTCCTCATGAATTTTGCATTTTTTTCATTAGACCAGGTGAGAGACATGGTGGTGGTGTTTGAAATCTTTGTTCCCCCTTTTGCTCCTATCAGTACTTGCCTCTGCTTTCTCTCCTTTTCCTCCTTTGAAGACCACTCCATTCACCTTTCTCTCTCAGAGTGGTAGTCATCTAACACGGCAATGGACCAACCTTCCAATTCCTTGACAACTTTGCTGCCTGTCTTCCTCACTTTCTCTCTGCAAATATTCATTCTCTAATCCTTGGAGACTTCAATATCCCCATTAATAACCCATCAACCCCTGCTGCCTCTAAACTTCTCTCACTCATAACTCCTTTGGTCTCTGACTATCCACCCAATCCCCTTCTCACCACGATAGACACTCTATTGATCTGGTATTCTCCCTCTGATCTATCTCTGATGTCACCAGTCACCCATTTCCCATATCAGACCATCATCTGGTCACTTATAATCTTAATGTACAAGTTAAACCTTCCTCGCCCCTGCACCTGTAGAAATCTGCAAGCTGCAGATCCTCTCCAATTTTCCACCATTTTTCAAATAATCCTCCCCTACACTTCCACAATATCCTGCCCTGACCTTGCTATAATCCAATATATCAATACTCTCTCCTCTGAACTAGACACTCTTGGTCCTCCCCAACTATGCAAAACCCAAGTTCATCTGTTCCAACCCTGGCACTCTCTGCAAACATGCTGCTGACAAAAAATGTTCCCACACTGCTGAACATGCCTCTAGGAAATTTTACTCTGAACCTGATTTCATCCACTATAAGTTCATTCTTCATTCTGCCCTTCTCTTAGGGAAGTAAACCAACTTATTTTCTCTTATATCTACTCTCCACAAACCCTAAATGACTCTTCTCCACTTTCACCTCTCTCGTCTACCTACCTGCACCACCCCCTTCATTTGCCTTTAATGCTCAAGACCTGGTAGACTACTTTCTAAATAAAATGCTTACCATCAGAAGCAATATCCCAACAGAAGCCTGCAATCTTCTATCTCCACCCCGGTCATCCACTCTGCCACTCTCTTCATCTTCCCTCTGAGAGTGAAGTGGGTTCCTTATTGTCTTCCTCTCACATCACTACCTGCTCACTTAACCCCATCCCTTCATATATAATACCTTCTCTGTCTTCCACTCTCACTCCAGCTCTTACTCGCATATTTAACCTATCCCTTTCTAGTTCATTACCATCTCCTTTCAAACATGCAATGGTCACTCACATCCTCGAAAAACTCTCCCTCAACCCCAATTCTCTTGCAAACTACTACCTCATATCACTGTATCTACTAACTTCAAAGCACCTGGAAAAAAAATTTCGACTGCCTAACCTGCTTCCTGGCCACCAACTCCTTGCTTGACCCCCTTCAATCTGGCTTCCGTCCCCAACACTCAACTGAAACTGCTCTTACCAAGGTTACTAATGACCTTCTGTCTGCTAAAACCAACGGCCACTACTGCATTTGACACTGTTGACCATCCCCTCCTCCTACAGACTCTAAGCTCTCATGGTCTCTGTGACACTGCCCTCTCATGAATCTACTCTTAGCTCTCTAACAGTTCCTTTTCTTTCTCATTTGCTGGCAACTCCTCCTCTTCATTGCCGCTGTCTGTTAAAGTACCTCAAGGCTCTGTCCTGGCTCCTCTACTCTTCTCTATGTATACTTCTTCACTGGGTAAACTTATGAACAGCGATGGCTTTAAATATCACCTCTATGCTGATGAAACTTAGATCTACATCTCAACCCCTGCTCTCTCTCCTTCTTTTCTTTCTCACTTCAGTGATTGCTTATCCGGCATTTCTTCCTCAATGGCCACCTAAAATTAACATGTCCAAGACTGAACTGCTTCTAATCCCCCTCTAATTATACTTTGATTTCTAACTTTTCTATCACTGTTGGCGGCATTATTATAAGTCCTCTGCCTGGGAGTTACATTTTACTCTGATCTGTCCTGCATACCCTATATCCAATCTCTCTCTTTATCCTGCCACAACCACCTACATAATATCTCTCAAATTCTTCAATTTCTGAGTACTTACACTACTAAGTAGCTAATCTGCTCAGTCGGGTAATTTCCTGACTTTCCTACTGCAATTACCTTCTCACTGGCCTTCCTCTCTTCCGCCTATCCCCCCATTCAATCCATCTTAAATGCCTCTGCCAGGCTAATCCACCTTTCCCTTCACTGTATCCCCATTTACAGGCGAATTAAATTCAAAATTCTCACCCTGATTTACAAAGACCTTACCTACGCTGCCCCCTACTTATCCTCACTACTCAACAAATATATTCCAGCCCACCCCAAAGATCCAACAATAACCTGCTTCTTGCATCTTCTACCATCACTACCTCCCATGTTAGACTGCAGGACTTCTCTTGTATGGCACCAACCCTCTGGAATGCATTTCCTCACTCTGTCTGACTTTAAATGCTCCCAAAAGACCTTTCTGTTCAGGAAAGCCTATCACCTAACTCAGTAACAAATTAATTCCACTTGTCTAATAGTTGCCCTCATCTAACTCTGCACTAACATCATTCTCCCCTTTGCAGTCCCCACCTCATGTTTCTCACCCTCCTACCTTTCCAGATTGTAAGTTTCCACAGGAATAGGGCTCTCCTTTTCCTTTCGTAATTTGTTTGATACATTTTGTCCTGTGTCTTAAATTTTGTATTATCATTGATCTTTTATGTTTGTACCCATGGACAGTGCTGCGGAATTTGTTGGTGCTTTATAAATAAATAATAATAATACATTAGAACAAATCTGTTCTTTATGCCACACAATTATTTAAATGTGGTGAAAGGTTCTATCTCAAGAAGTGTGGAATAGCTATGGGGGTGAAATTTGCCCCCTCCTATGCCAACCTTTTTCTGGGTTTGTGAGCGTTGTCGCACATCTTTGGAGATTGAAAATTATTCAGACAATTGCATAGACATCTATAAGCGTTTTATAAATGATTTGTTGCTAAGTTGGATGGGCAATGATAACTACATAGATGAATTTGTTAAACAATTGAACAATAATCTAGTGGGATTGTCCTTCACTCATGAGAAAACCAAAACCTTCATCAATTATTTAGATATAACTGTTTTTTGGGGTACCAGGCAGAAAAGTTACAATAGATGTGTATAAAAAGCCAATTACTGGCAATACATAACTGCACGCTAAGAGTAATCACCCAAAGAGGGCTTTTTCAGCAGTGGCTAAGGGCCAGTTTATTGCTCTGAGAGTGATATTTATGAGGAAAAGGCAGCCAAACTTACAGATCAATTGAGGAGCATGGCCTATCCAAAAAAGTGATAAAAAGAGGCACTGTTTGCAAGGGAAATGTTTTTGAGAGATAAACCAAGAACTACTAAGCAATTTTAAGGGGTGAAATTTGTCACACAGTACAGTTTTTTATTAGGCCTAATGTACTAACCACCCTCATACCTGTATGAGGGTTGATTAGGTGATAATTGATGGTTACCATTTATAATTTAAATATATTTTATATATTGTATATGTTGAAAGCAGCAAAGTGCAGGTTGCCAGGAGGATAGTGGTCATATCTCAACAGCTATCAGCTGCATAGACAACATCGCCTGAGCTAGTTAGTGTAGGTGTATTAAAATGTAGGTCCCCACAGAAATATTTAAAATGTGGCTACTCTGAAACTGTTTGCACCGTGTAAGCACAAGTCAAATAGGGTCCCCCCATTGCATTAAAATGCTGACACGGGCGGTGACGCGACGCTCAAAATTGACATCGCCACTCACGGGTATTGCTTGGACATGCCACTTTTTTGGGAACATTACAACGGACCATAGGGCTGCGATGTCGATGAGGCAATCGATGCAGTTTCCCAATGGTCCACCGATATTTTGAACATCAGGACCAAAGTATGACATACCCAACAAGCATCACTTTGCATACTTACAGACAAAACACAATGGGCTAGATTATGAGTGTAGCACAATATTAACTAATTGGTGTGGGAAATACAACAGTGTGCTTACCACTTTGACTTGACTGCTCTTTTCAACAATGTCCCGTGGGGAGGTAATGGTGATAATACATTTGAAATGTTTATATCACATTTTTTTATATCTGTATTGTGCTCTAAAGAATACAATCATTTCTTGCTTCTGCTTGTTTAATTTAGCTTTGATTTTGTAAGATTTTAGTTAACAGTTTTATTCATAATCTTACTTTAATTCTAATACCAAAAAATAATAAAATTGTATGCTAGCAAGGACTGTTTGCTGCAGAAAACTTGAGTTTTCCTCTTTATCATGTCTGCCGCACATCAATAAATGTCGACAGCAATGCCGCCCCCTGCAGATTTGCGGCTAATCGGCCACTAGCAGGGGGTATCAATCAACCCGATCGTATTTGATCGGGTTGATTTCTGTCCGCGGCCTCAGAACAGACGGACAAGTTATGGAGCAGCGGTCTTTAGAAGACCATATGGAGCTTGATAAATATGCCCCATATTCTTTTCAGACTATATTGTGCTGACCTGTATTGTCAAAAATGTTTAAATAAATATTTGAAGAAAAAAAAGATAAGAAATACATTTTTAATTTTAAATATATATTATCTATCTATTTATTTATTTATCTTTTTCTTTATCTAGTTATATATCTATATGAAAATAAAAAAAAACATTTTCTTTTAAGTGAAGAACAAAGGTATTTGAAGTATTTAAATTGAAAAATCAGGACACAGGGGTTGGTCAAATTGTAAACAAAAAATAATACAAAGAGGGGTAAGTTTATCAATTAATACACATGATGGAGCTGCAATTGGGCATATTATTGATCACTACAGTTTATGCTTGGACAAGCAGGGCAGGTAGTTCTTGAAAGTAATAGTTGTACCAACACAGAATTATTGTATCCCTTGTAGCACCTCAAATTTGAGACTCTTATAGAACAATGAACTTCAAAGTTCAGATAAGACTGTCCTCATGCAGAAGTCCCACATGATCATATGTTATAGGACTCATCATCTTAACTTACCCTCCTCGGAAAGAATCTGAATTCTCAACTTGTTAAAGTTAGCCAATCCCCCTCTTCAAGAACTCCAGACCCCACTTAAACACATCTCAGAATAGAACTGCATATTGTCTGCATAGCATCAGTCTCCATAGTGAGATTCTCACTACAAAGATGTAGGAATTAATTCAGAAGGAAACGTGATCATTTATATATTTACCCAAATCCAACTCTATGTTTTAACTGCTCTCCAAGTATATACAGGAACAGGGTAAGAATAGCACCAAGATGATCCTTCAGGAGCACACAATTTTCAAAGATACCATTTCCCCTCCAAAGCTTATTATAGAGACTCGTAGTAAAGTATTGCCCCTGCACAGCAAAATTCAGCCACCCAGTATCCCAGCTCTGGGTGAAGACCATTATGCTCACTGCATCAGTCGGTTATTCTCCTATACCAGTGGTCAATGGCAGCTGGATCTCAGAAATCTGGATCTTCATTTAAGTAGCTCACATAAATGCTGACATTCTCTCAATAGAAGGCAAATGACAGATGCAGTGACACCAGTGTCAATCCTTAGACAAGTATCACCCTCTTCAATTGGAATATATGAATGCCTAGCATTTTTTTTTTCTGAGGCATCCGTAAAAGGGATGGGGGGTTTAAGGCACAGTCCCGTGGTTGCTAAAAACACATATAGAAGCAACAATCAGTTCCAGTTAACACTCCAGAAATGTCACTAGCAGAAATGTTTCTAGATGCTGATAAATAATCAGGATTTTTAGCAAGTTCAAACAGCCTCTATAGGGGCTGAGTACTATGTGACTGATTAGATGGCTTCCAACAAAATTCCTCCTCAAAAATCATTTTAATATTGCCAGTACTGTTATATATAGATATACAAATGTGTATATGTGTACCATGTTGACTTAATACAGTCTCTCCAATATGAATGAATGAATGAAGCTATAATAAAATCAATTCCATATATCGTAATAAACCTCAAGAATGTCTCCTCTGGCCATTTTAGAGTGTTTTACATATGTGTAGTTTAGACTGTTTGCAAATAGCTGTGAAATAGAGTTAAAGTTGCCCAAAATGCCCTTTTGCAGCATTATCAAGTGCTTAGAGGTGTTGAATTCTGAGTTTGGAAAGTTGTTTTGAAAGTGCCTCGAAAATGTTGCTATCTCTGAGAACTTTTTGGCTTCATAGGTAAATAGGACTTTTATTGAAGATCCAAAAACCCGTTTGGAAGTGTGAGAATCAACTGGAAACTCGCTATTATGATCGAGCCAAATTGATAAAGAGCCAACAAACCTTCTTCCGATAGATTGTGATCAAGGTCTGTAAGTTCTATCTAAATCACAAAATATTTTTTTTTTATTTCATGTCCCTTTAAAATTTCACATATCACCCCTTAAAGAGAAGCAAGACGTGTATGTGTAAAAATGTTAACTTAAGGTAAGATGTATTGTTTAGAACTTTAGAACATGCATGCAATGTTTCCTCATTGCTTTCAAATTAACACCCATGGAACACCTATGTATTTGCTATGTATTTGCTGACCATTGTTAAAAAAGAAATAAAAGACATAATTAAAAATATACATATATAAGTTAGGGAATTGTGGTTATATAGTGCATTTATATTTGGTGTGTTATTTATGTATTATACTGTAAAATAGTATATTATATGGCACCAAATTACAAGTGGCGATAATTTTTTTTTCTCTCTATCGCAAACTGCATTCAAATTGAAAAATGAGTCTGATTAGCACACGTATTGAAAGTAAAAATTTAGCATGCAAATGAAAGACTCAGGCTCGCTAACTTCAGAACCATTTGCACTCCTTCTCTCCATAGACTTCTATAGGACAAACTACAACAAGCCTTAATAGTTATCGATAGGATTTACCATGTACTTTTAATATCAAGTTGTGGTACAGCAACATTGCTTATTGCAGCCTGCACAATCATTATTGTGCCACTTGTAATCTGGCAATATGTGGGTAACTCCATTGATTACTTCTGGCCCTACATATTTTATCCAAGTTTGTTACTAAAATAAACATGTTTTTAATTTTAGAGCATTTTTTATTTTTAGGAACAAATTTTCTTTTACAGAATATTAATATCCCACATAAGACAGTGGCCACATTTTTAATATGTTTGGTACAGTGCAACCATGATATTAGAAGTAAACCTGCTCTGTACAATGAGAACTTGCATTTTTATAGACATGTACATTCATAATCGAACAAATATATATATATATATATATATATATATATAATTAATTAATTAATATATATATATATATTTATACTGTATATAGAACCGAATGAACGAGCAGTAGCCTGTTTGCATTAAAAGAATAACAAATGGACGTATTAACGAAATTTGTTAATATTTGTTAATTTGTTATTCTTTTAATAATAATCCCCCGTTAACCTCTGCTATTAACCACTAAACTGCCACAACCCCATCACAAAACTCGCTATATTAACCCCCACATCGCAAAAACCCTCTACACTATTTAACCTAATACCCCCTAAGTTAAATAAAGCACTAACTTTTAAAAAAGCACCTAAAAATTAAAAAACCCATATACTAAAACTACCCGAAAAAAAACCCCTTAAAACTCCTATCCTAAAACTAAACTAGCCCCCCACTAAAGCCCCCCTTAAAAAACCCTATCCTTAAGTTTTACTCACTATCCTTGAATGCGGCTCCTCTGAGGCGTTTCCATGATGGTGGAAGTCCTTTACTTTACAGTGGGTCGTCCAGCAATATATATTTGATATTAATGTCTCTTTATTTTATTAAACATGGGTGAGAAGAGTTAAAATATCTTGTAGCCTGAATGCAGCAAAGAAAACTGTTAATCTGCATGATCTTCAGCCATAATGTACAACATATTACATTGGAAAGAAAAATTTGAGTGACAATGCACACCAGATAATGATCACCATTTGGATAAAAGGGAAAAGTATGTTGACAAAAATTCTTATAGGTACAACACAGTCACTGGAATACAAAAAAAACAAATTCATTTTTACCAATGTGTGGAAGTC